>NW_009648328.1:41289-66005 GCF_000708025.1 Charadrius vociferus
CTCTGCTGCAGAATGTTCGGTGCTGAAGCCTCGCCACGTTCGGCTTGTGAGGCTGCAGGCTCGGCACGTGAGAATAGCAAAAAAGAAAATTAATAATAATAATAAAAAAATATTATTGGCTGCTTAGCTTTCCCTGCAAGTTTTGGCACAGAATATGTGCGTCATAACTGGTCACCTCTTTTGAAAGTGGAGTGGTCACAGGGCAGCCTGCCCTCCTGCGCTCCCGCCAGTAAGCTGCTTATTCACTCTGCACGTTCTTAATTTGCACGGTCTTAAAAATATGAGGGGCGGGATAACTCTTTTGAATGTAACATGTTGCTAGAAACAGCGCATATTGCATGAGGTGTGTTTAAATGCAGAGGTTTTGCCTTGAAAGTGTTTTTATGTGATCTTGGGCCGTAATCCCAGTCTGGGGCCTTAGGGGAGACCCGATGAGCAGACTGCTGTGTGCCGCTCTTCTGGAACTGCAGGTGAGCGCTGGCTGCCAGTTACCCGGTGAAATACTGTCAGTTTTCATCCTGGAGAGGCCCCGCTGTCACAGAGATTGTTCCCAGTTGCACACTGCTTAGATTTTGATCCTTCTGAGATGTAATCAGATTTGAAAGGATTGGATTTTTAATCAGAGGTGGTAATTATTTATTTATTTTGTCCTCCGCCCCGAAAAGTGCTCAAACGGAAAGGTGAAAGCATAGAATAAACTGCAGTTTTAGTCAGCTGCCTGTAGTTGTGTGAAGGAAGTTCTGTTTTGAAGGCTGTTGTGAGATAGGAGTCTTAATAGGAAGTTGCAGATTTAATTGATCTTCTGGACAGAGGTTTTCAGTTAAGAAAAAATAATCCTTAGAAGGCTGTAGGCCTTGTGGTGGCGTGGATATGAGTAGGTAGGGCCTTGTGAGCATTATTCTTTGTCATTAGTACTTTGGACTATTTTGGATGAAAGAAAAGCGCTGATCTTGAGATCCTCTCTGCTACAGGACGTAGCTTATCGGACTGTGCTAAGAGAAACAGATAGATGTTAATCAACCTGCCAGATTATTTTATGTAGGCAAAGAGTTTGTGCTTTTTTTTTTTGAGTTTTGGTGCTTTTAAAATACACATGCACGGTTTCTTACTAATTCTGGGATGAGCTGTTTCAGAGACAGATATGTTTGTGGTAGAAGAGAGTAATTAGCAAGTAAAAATTTGTCAGGAAATAGTTGAAGCGGAACATGTGGGTTTGTGAAACTTGGCTAAAACTTACTGTATGTACTGTAACTTCTGAAGAGTCATTACTGTGCTTCCCACTCCGGAACTGAGGAATGCTGCTGCTGCTTCAGGTGCACGTGTCTGTTGGTGTCCTCCACGTACTGGTGTGTGGGGCACAGCGTCGTACCACTCGTGGCCGAGAGAGAGACCTGCCCAAAGAAGCAGGCTGGCCTTCTGTTTTCTCCTCAGGCTGGGGAATTGCCTCGCGTTGTGTTGGGGGTGGACTACAGCATCCTCCTAACACTGCAGTCTGTCTGTATGTGGCTTTGTGGAGGTGTGCATTTTTGAGGATGGTGTAAATGGACACGAGGACAGGGATGTCAGCAGCCTCAAACCGATGGCATAATTTTAATAACTACCAGCCCATAAACAGTTTGAACGAAAAGTTTTATAGGAAGCTAGGAGGCAGCGTAAGACCTTCTCACCAGGCTGGTGATGCAAGAGGGGAAACCAACACTCACCTGGCGTTACTTCATACGGCCGTCTTGTACAGCGTTGCATCTTGATTTTTGCGTTGGGTAGGGATTAGTTAACTCTTGCACTTGCTCTGTGTGTTCAGACTAATTCCTCAGGGAGTCAAAGGCCAGGGTAGTCCTGGCATTTGGCATTCTATAGCGTGCATATAAATAGAAGCCACGTATTTACATACAGCTGCTGCAGTTGACCTCAGGCAACCCTGCTTTTTTGTTTGTTTAAATGTAGGTAGGGTGACTACAAATAATTAATAATGGAATTGGAAGGTTTCAATGACCACTAACTGTGGGGAGTCCTCCTTTCCTGCAGACAGCTTGATGTTCTGTCAGAACGCAGCTGGTATTTATAGATTGACCTTATATAGATTGATCTCATATACCAAGCTATGAAATTTAGGTTTTTTTAAAAAAAAATAATCCCAAAATGTAGCTAACATGCAGTCATGGGCTATATCAAAACTTTAATCTGAATACAGCACTAGCTCATTTAGTTTTTTCTTTGCTATTAGGAAATAAAGTTATTTCCTTATAGAACTTACTTTCCCTGAAAATAGTGGTGCAAGAAAGAGCACGCGGATCTGTGCACGGGTGCTGCATGTGGAGAGGAAACATAGCAAAGGGGCAGTTGAAGTTCCCGGGAGGTCTACGCGGGGTGACGACTGCTGGGTGAAGTTTGGCTGTTACCAGAAGATGACCTGTTGCTGAGAACTGGCGGGTGCTGAAGAAGCTCCGTGAACTGACGCCATGAGCCAGCTCGTTGCCAGTAGAGGGAGGTGGGGGGGAGTTTTCCTGTCCTTGAGAAAAACATCGTCATCCTGGAACAGGCCAGGAGTACACAGGCCTGCTTTCAGAGAGGGTTGGGAATGGACGCCGTGTCCCGCTCGTGCTGTTCTCAGGTGCGTTCTGGCGATGCAGGAGCCGATGCACCGCTGTCTCCTGCAGCACTGCGAAGGCGGAGCGTTGCACGTCACCAGGGCCGGGGTTCTGTGGCCTGCTTAGGAAGGTGCTTTGATCTGTGCTTAACAGTCGGTCTTTTTTTTGAAAGACAAGACTTAGGTCCCTCTCAACTAGTGACTCAAAAATAAAATCTGCCTCGATGGAACAAGACTTGTAGGTACCGTGTAATTTAGGCACCCCTTATTTTCGTGTGTGGTACACCTGCACACTTCAGGCATCAGTTTAGTCCCTGTTGGCTGTTGCATGAGGGTGCTGATGTGAGGCCGTATCGCCGAGAAATGAATCAAAGCGAGAAGGGGGTGCTGGTTTCGTCTGCAGGCTGCCTTCTAGGACATTCTAGGTGCAAGGCTTTCACTTCACCGATGCTCCCTGTGCACCAGCAGCGCAGTGGGTGGTTTCTTACGGCAGCTAGCTGCTCCTGAAAAAAGCAGGCGAGAGGAAGTTTAATTTACTTTTTTTTTCTTAGGAGAACTTCGACTTTACCATGGAAGTGAAGGTGCACTAATTCCCAGCTTCAGCTCAGCTGCAGCTATACTGGGATATGTCTGAGGGCGAGTAGAAGACAAAGCAGAATAGGGTTCTTCTCTTTGAGGACTGATAAGAGAAATAGAGGGCACCCTCCAAAGATAAACTAGCCCAGCACTGGTCCGTGCAGACCCATAAAACTATTAACACAAGTGCTTTTGAGTTGGTGCTTCTTACTGGAAAGGGCCAAGTGTTGAGGTGGCTTTGAGCTAACCTTTAATTATGGAGTAAATTACTTTGCGTGGAAGTTTTGTCACACCCTAAAGTTGATAAAGAATTGCAAAGCAGGCAGGCTGGCATCTCGCTTCTCCTCTCCCTGCACTTGCCCAAGTACTTCGGCGTGCTCCAACACGAAATGGTACAGATTCGGATCCTCTTTTCAGAAGACTAGTTGATTCAGATGTATCTTAAGTGTGGAGTTTAGTTTGGGTTGTAGCCATGACTTTCGCATCTATTTGGAGGTGTCTCTAAACTAAACCGTAAAATGGTTTCACAACTAATTGCTGGATTAGCGCTACTCTGTTATTTAGGACTTGCCTCACAAGTTTGTCTTTTACCTTAAACTTTAACATGGTAGTTCTACTTTTGCTTTCATTTGACTAGAAGATAATGGTAGACAAAAGTGATTCTGACTGGTCTTTCTAGGTGAGCAAGGGAGTAGCACATAAAAGGAGAGGATGAAGGTTTGGGTTTTTTTTCTGTTTGTTTGTTTTTTGTTTTGTTTTAATGAGCAGTTTAAGGACTTTTCTTTACCAGGATGGTACTTTGAGAACACAGGGGCAAGGAAGCCTGTGGGCTGACTTAAGCTTTTTTGATCTGAAGATGGAAAAAAACTCATGTGCTTTCTGTTTTACTCAATTGCGCAGCTAGAGAACAAGTACAGAAATTTCAGGTGGTGCCCAAATCCCACCATGGCATCTAGTTCAGCGTGCCTTCCTGTGGAATCTGTTGCTTTTAGCTGCGATTCCTGTTGGGCTTTGACCTTCCGGCACGTGAAAGCTGGCCACATCATCCCAGGGCAGATGCATTTACATTCCTTAATATTTGTAAGTTGGTGTTAAGTAACTTCAACCGCTGCTGTTATTTTTCAGATGGCAATGCCTCTGAATGTAGGAGGTGGTAATATCAAGTGTGTAAACTTCAGAGTCTGGTGTTATTTTTGCTACAATACCTGTTACAAAGGGCTGCAGCAGCTGTCTTGCTAGTGTATTTTGGTAGAATGTTTTTTTTTAACCTATTTCAGTTGTCAGTTTTCTTTCAGGTAGCATTCAGCGTTAGGTAGCAAACGGATGTAGGAGAGCCCAGCTGTTCTTTGAACTTGGTTTTGGAGGCCTGATGCAAGACTGCACGCACCTTTTGATCCTTAACTTGAGATTAAAGCAGTTAATGGAATGGCCTTGGGTATTTAAACTAGAATGTCTGGTTTTCTGTCAGTTTGCTTTGTCTCAGGAGTTTCGGATTTTGTTTTCATCCTTAAATCGGAACTGCATGGACCCTGCAGCTGTTTTCTTCTGTTGCTAAGGGAAGTTCTGTAAGTAACTTAGAACCAATGATCCAGACCTTAACAGGAATCCAAGCATCCCACTTTAATTGGGGATGGGGGTTAACCAGGTAGAATGACTTTATAACAGCGTTCTTGGGTCACTTTTTCAAATTTCAGTGGTGCTTTACATGTGTTTTCCTGAACTGTGAAGTGTTCCATGCTGGAAATCCTTCCTGCCCCAAAAGAGCACGTAAATGTACTTAGTGTGATGTTCTATGTTGGTTGGTTTGTTTGTTTGTTTTCTTTTTTTTTTTCTTTTTCCTTCTGATTATTGTAATGACTTCTCAAAGCAACACTGCTTTTCAAATGCCTGGAAACACGAAGTTTGGAGCAATTTAGGCTTTTTTCATATTTTTGTTTTCCCTTTGCATAAAAGAATAAAATGCATTTGTGTAATAAGCTCACAATCTCTGTTTGTGCTTGTGGCACACAAAACAGATACTTCAGTTTTACGTGAACCTTCATAAAACAAAAGGTAGCTGTTGCAAAGAATAGCGAATTTTAGTGAAGAACGGGCTTTGTAGTGTGTTTTGGAGGCCTCAGTACCACCAGACCTCTTCAGAATAGCTGACTTCTGCGTTAAATAAGATGAAGCATCTGTCGCGTAGTGCCCTAAAACTGCTGTATGCTTCATTTGCAGAAAACTGTTTGTGGGTGGCTTGGACTGGAGTACAACACAAGGTAAGCTATGTATTCTACGGCCGTTGAGCCGGGCCTTTGTGAACAGCAAAACAATGTACAGATACATAGCTTTTTAACAGACAGTACTGTGGTAGGAAAAATAGGATGGCATTCTACTGTTCTCTTCTGTTAATGAATAAAACTTTCTGTAGAGAGAATTCAAATATATGTTAATAATCACTTTTGGGTTTACGTTTTCTGTCAGTGTTTGAAGTGTTTGTCAACTCAGAAGATGACATTTTTTTATTGTTGCTTTACTACGATACCACTTTTCTATTGTATAATTGGAAATAAAGCAGTATATACTGGAAGTGAAATTTAATAATTTACAAAGATGAGTTTGAACTTGTAACTTTGCCTATCTTTTGTCTCACAGTTTTGCACACAGCCTCATAATGTTCTGGTTCTGTTTAATATATGCTTTTTTTTTTTTAACAGAAACTCTTCGTAGCTACTTCTCTCAGTATGGAGAAGTTGTAGACTGTGTAATAATGAAAGACAAAACAACAAACCAGTCTCGAGGATTTGGATTTGTCAAATTTAAAGATCCCAACTGTGTGGGAACAGTACTGGCCAGTAGACCTCATACGTTAGATGGCCGAAATGTAAGTTGCTTTTGTGTTTTGTTTTTTTTCTGCTCCAGACTGCTACAAAGATCTGTTTTAAATTCTGGCTTCTTATTTGCAGACTGGATAGTGTAAAAGTTACCTGGTTGTTTTTTTAATTACTTATTGTAAGAGAGCTTAACTCAAATGATTTGTCACTTTGTAGAAGCGATGTATTGACGATAGCTTTGATCTGAGGAGCTGGATTTCAGCAGTGCTGTGTTCAGCTGCCATAAGCATAACTTTTAGAACAGTATTCTGCATGCTGAGATCTGACCAAACTGGAACTTCTTCCAGATTGATCCAAAGCCATGTACACCTAGGGGGATGCAACCAGAAAGGACACGACCGAAGGAAGGATGGGTAAGGAAAGATACTTGGCGTATCCTGCCTGTTTTCCAACTTTGGGCTTACCTGCTAGCAGTTTAATTGAATTCACTTGGATTATATCCATGTTTTTAAATTGGGAGTCAGTATGCAGGACTTGAGTGTAAATTTTATTTCTAAAAATGTCTTCCGTTTAGATTTCTATGGTAGGACTCCAAGAACCATACAGTGTTAACGAACATTTTGTGTTTGCATGGAACTCAGTTTGTGGGTGTGGTATTGTATTAAGCTCTCAGCTGTGCTTGTAGTTGAGTTCTTCACATCTTGAAACATGTGTCTGGAAGTGCGTTCGCAGGACTGATACTCTTTTCCAGCCAACTTCACACCCGCCAGGTTAATATGATTTCATTAGAAAACTAGTAAATGGCCTCAGAACACGGTCCCTAGTTCTCTGCTGTTTTCAAGAACAGAGACGGGGTTACAACTGCGAACGCTAAACTTGTGAGCTCTGAATATGCAGTTGCTTCACTTTAATGACTCGGAAACTTCAAGCCTGGAGATGGCTCCCCCTCAACCCGCAAGATACCATTGTTCATGTTTAAGTATAAAATGATAGAAGTAGCCAACTTTATTGTCCTTCTGACTGAATTTTTTCCTCCTTGATTTAGCAGAAAGGATCCAGGAGTGATAACAATAAATCAAATAAAATTTTTGTTGGTGGGATTCCTCATAACTGTGGCGAGACAGAGCTCAGGGAATACTTCAAGAAATTCGGAGTGGTGAGTCATTCAGCATGATGGCAGTTATCAGTCGGTTGCAAGATGCTTCCCCCCCCTACTGCCTTTTCTCAGATTTCGTCAAGCTGTCAAATTTTGGATTAATTTAGACAAACTGCTGTAGGGACATATGAAGCATTTTGTGATAAACTGTAGTAAACGTTCATCATTGTGAAATGTATCTTGCTGTTTGTCAAAATCTATTGCTCTGATACGTAACTTATTTTGCTGCTTCAGTCTCCTCCTGTCTACCTGATGCATTATTCTGTTCCCTTCTTGCAAAAACTCCTGAGTTGAGTTGGCTTAAGAGTTATTATTTCTCTCTTCAATTGATTACTTACAGCTCGGCGATGTAAAAATTTTAGTTGGGAACACTGGCTACTTCAGTGAGCTTATGTCCAAGATCCTCGTCTTTGACTATGTGTACAGATAGGTTAAATTTCTCAGTCTCCTGCCATTACTTTGGTGACAGTAATTGCTTTTAAATCTGGAATCAGCTGTGTTCTGCTGTCCCTAAAACCTCCATTCTAGAGACAAACTGCTACTCATGTTATGTACCTGTTTTTAATTGTTTGTAACCTCAGACTGAAATGACTATATATCTTCTGATTTGTGGGGTTTCTTTTCTATTTCATTTTAATTCCCGTTTATCCCAACTATTGTTGCCCCTTTAAGATGGTAAACCATTGAACTAAGTTACTAAATTTAGCTGTGATTAAGTTTGAGAAAGTAAAGATTGCCTGAGTTAAATTCAAGACTCTGCCAGTGGACATGAACTTGCCATCTTCGAGTGGCATTTCGTGTGTTATTTTGATACTCTTTTTTGAGTCACCTTTCTCTAAGATCTCCTCTTACTGGCAGCAAAGGATTTGTTGATTCTTTCTAAAGTGGCTAAGTTTATCAACAGTATTGTATTTAAAATTTGATTAAGATGATGTAAGAAAAACTATAAAAGGCAATGGCTAACAACTGTTTCTTTAGTTTGAAAGGCTGCAGTAAACTTGTAAATAAAAATGGGGGAGCGTGTTCCACAGCTGTGGAGCATAATTTCTAAAGGCTCTTCCTCACAGACTTTTGGCTTTCCAATTCTGACCTCTGGATGGCTTGGGAGATACAGGGTTATGTTCCACCAAATATAGAAGGCAACAGCCATTAAGTGTAAGTGCCTTTAAAAGTAAGTAGTAGAACTTTATCAATAGTATAGAAATTGGGAAGTCCATGTAGCATTCTTAATGAGTTCTCTGTGGAGAAGCAGAGGCTCTTGTATGTGTTTTGTGGCCGCAGAGTGAAGGGACAAAAGCAGGCACTGATTCTTAGTCGTGGTGATCGCTTGGTAAATAAGAGCAGTATGAAGACGGGGCTCCAAATGGACCAGTGGGGAAAAAATCTGGCACTGTCACGTGGCATAGTCCCCAGATGGGGATAAATCTCAGCTGTTAGCATCCAGTAGCATATATTCAAGAGAATGTGTAGGATGTAAAAACTTGAAAAGTATGTTTTCTAGCTGTAAATAAAAGGGGAGTTTGCATCAGATCTTAAAATAATCCAGGGGATTCTAGTGAAAAATATCCTAAGATTGACTTGAAGATGTGATTCCATGAGATCACATGCATTTTGTGACCGCTTTTCAGCATCTGAGAAACTTAAAGGCAGTTCCTTTCAGCTGTTTTAATATTACCTTTGACATATCCATTACACCTCTGGTTTTGTTTAAATTGTAGCGCTCAGTGGTGCTTCTTCTGAAGAAACACTCTGGAGCCTTTGAACAGCTTGCATTTTCCATATATTTTTATGTGGTTTTTTATTTTAAAATCGCACCGATACTGGTCATCCATAACTTAGGTGGTTTTTTTGTAATGCTATTTAAAGCATCAATTTATAGCTGGTACCCTGTGTCACACTGAGGTTCAAGTAAGTAATTTAGCGAAGCAGTGCAAGTTCTTAAATGTGGAGTTAAAGCTGCTTTTCATGTTGAGAGTGAAAATGTTTAAAAATGGAAAAAGTAATCTTTTAAGAAGCCACACTGATGAATATGTTGAAAAACAGAAACCTTTGGGTTTTTTTATAAGCTATAGTGTGGGTATAAACAGTGTAGCGACCTTAATGCTAGATTAAAATTTTAAGTGTGATGAGACCTTAAAAAGCCACAATGTAGCAGCTTTTCAGAACAGATGAACTCAGGCTTTTCATAACTCCCATAAAGAGCAAAATTCCCAATTTGTTTGCACTGCGCCAGGACAGCCTGGTATTGATGGCTACATTGGGCTTTTAATTGTGCTTTGTGCATAGAGTGCGGGAAACCGGCCTGTAGTAACTGTTTATAACGCTCCCCTGGTAGCACAGTTAGTAGAATTTCCCTTCTCTCTTCCAGGTCACTGAAGTTGTAATGATCTATGACGCAGAGAAACAGAGGCCCCGAGGTAAAGGCTGATCTAGTTTGTCCTTGAAATTTCTTCATACTCTCCTATAGTCAGATGGCAAACTATTTCACACCATCAGAAAAGGTAGACTTTTTTTTTTTTCTGTGTTGCCTCAGGAAAAAGAATAATTCACTGGGCAAATATCACTTCAAGTCTAGACTCTTCATCTACAGCTTTAGTTGGTATCTGTGCATTTTAAAGTCAGATGTTTCATGTTCATTTATGGTTTTTTTGCTAGTTTTTTTAGTTGAATGAAATTTGATTCTCAAGCCGCTCCTGTGGCTTAAGGTACTATTGGGGGGGGAAATGAGCAGACTTTCCTCCTGTTCCCCATGAAAGGTATGTTGGTGTCTGTAATTGCATGGGGGGGATACTCCAGTTCAGAGTACTTCTGAACATGAGATTAGAACAGAATCCATCCATTATGTGCTTTTTGTTTTGGTTAAATGGCTTCACTTAAAATAAAAGAACAACACTTCTTAAACTACACAAAATAATTCTGAAATATGTATATGTATTTTGATTGGGATGTATAATCCCTGTATGCTAGACTGCTTTTTTAAGGGGAAAAAAAAAAAAAAGAAAAAGAACTGGGAGTTTCACTAGACTATTTAATCTATTTAATCAAGTTGGTAACCTTTGGTCAAAATATGAAGCAAGTTTCATGTCATCCACTTTCCATTGCATTTGTCATCTGTTTGACAATTAAGAGGCAATATTTTAAATACGTGAAGCTTAGTTGCACTGACCACCTTATAGCATGTTCTACATGCTAGAGAATAGTTTGCCATCTGAACTTTCATTTCTCTTCTGACTCATTATTAAGAAATATATTCTTCACTTCATATTTATTAAGCTGTTAAGTCTTAGTTTTATTTTTAATTTAGACATACATCCTTAGTGACATATTTAAGTGTTTCATAGTAAAGTATGGTAATGTTAAGTAAGTTCTTTTTTTTTCTTTTTCTTTTTTCTTTTCTCTCTGTGAATTGTTTGACTGTGATTAACGATATCTCTTTAGATTTCTTCTCTCTAGGTGATAATTTATCACAGAGGTACAGGCCAGTTCCACAGTCAGAGGAGGGACGGGCTTTGTCTTTTATTGGAGTGTAAACGAAGTTTCAATATATTTGTTTTTTTGTTTTCTTGCTTTAGCTATCTTAATCTTCTTTCAACAGATACCTTTTATTTAAGCTGAACATAAATTCATCTATTTAACTGCTCTAGGGCATCTGATTTTAAATAGAGGAGTCAGTGGAGACAGAGATACGAGCATCTGAATATAATTTGTCACTGAAGTTCTGAAATGTTTCAGTAATTGTTGTATCATCGGTATCTTTGCAATATTTAATCCCAGCCTTGCAGCCTCTGAGCAAAAGGTACTAAAGCATCATGCCTGGGCTGGATTAATCCTGGTCTCAATTAATGGCTTCTCTGCTTAAAGCTATACTAAAAAAAAAAAAACACCCAAAACCAACCCCCCCGCAAAAACCCCAAAACACCACAAAAATAAAATAGCAGGCTTCGGATCCACTGCTGAGGTGGTAGCTTAAAGCAGAAGTGACAGATGTGCACAGGTTTGAAAACCATCCAGTGTGCAGAGGTACTGCAGAATACTTTCTCCCTTAATTCATCTGACTTCTTAAACAGTGTTCTTGAATCCTGTTGCTCTGGTTTTCATTTTTATTCTGTTACATTCTTTTATGTAGTGTGGTAACTAACCGTCATCTCCAAAAATGGCCTTGTTAGTCCCTGGGGGTGTGCTAGGAAAAATTCCTTATGGTTTGTATTTGGTACTCCTGGTCATGCGTCCCAGAACACATTTTCTCTTGCCTTCTCTTCTGATCTGTATTCTGTTGCGTAGAGTACTGCTCAGTCTATACACTTGTCCTTTTAACATGATACCTAAATAAGTATATATTCATAAAATTTAAAAGGCCAATTCACTGCCGTCTTCTACTTGTACCATTCTGAATTTTGCCTTCTTCCATTAACTTTACCATCCTTGCATTTGAACAGATCCCTTACTGCATGTCGTTTTACTAGTTTGCTGGTAGGAGGAGGGGAAAATTATCCCTGTTACTAATCCCTGTAGCATTCATCTACCTTCAGCTTTTCACAAGAGCACTGGGAACCAGATTCTCGGTTAGTGTCAGAGCTGCCGCGATGCCCTTGAGGCTGTGTGTCTTCAAGTATCCAAGTCGTCTTTGCTTACTCGCAGTCCCTACCTGCTTCTGTTAGCTCCCCTGCAAGCAGTGCTTTCATCAAAATTCTTTTCAGAGTCCCAAGTACAGGCGCAGCCAGCCTCATTCCATCTTAAAAGAAACAGTGGCTTTGTTGCAGTCTCTGCTTCTCGTGCTTTCTATTCTTGGCTAAGCCAACAACTGTGAAGTAATTTACAGGTTCTTGCTGTGTTTGTTCTCTTCCTCCCCTTGGCTGCAAACCAGCGTCATTGCTCTGTTTGGTAGTCCACTTGGATTCCTGCTAAATGCAATTAGTTTCTCTAGCCTTCAATAAGGTCCTGCCCTTCAAAAAATAAAGCTACTGGATGATAGACTTCGTCACTTTTACTGTATTTAAAATTTGATATTGTTGGAATTTTGCTGTGTATTGTACTCTGATTTCTTCACTGTTCCTTGTCTTCTAGCGTTTGGCCCTTTTAAATACTTTTTTATTTGATTTTTTTTTTTCCTTTATTGGCTTCCTCAATGACGTCTTATTCTCCTTCCTGCTCCTCTCCACACCCCATCCCCACACCACAATATCTTCCCCTCCTTCAGTTTTCTTGGAATCCAGTGAAACGAGCAGCCTTCATATGTAGATGGTACCCATCCTCTTCCTTTCCCATGCCTTTTTAGATAAAGGCCGTAATACTAAATGTGTAACTTAAATACAAATACTTTTCTTTTGGCTCTAATACTTAGATTTCTAGTTAACCTCAGACAAATATATTGTGATGAAATGCTGCTCTCAGTTTTGAGGCTGCTTTCATCACAGGTCAACAAAACTTCGTTTATACTGCCAGTCTCTTGTGTGTGGGAAATGCTAATTTTTTTCCTTTTATTTTAAGTTTATTTTAGTGATGTCTTTTGCTCTTGTTGCTGACAGCAGAATTTGACCTGCTGGAATCTATTTTGGCCTGTATCTTTGTGTATTTTTTTATATATAAACTTTCTCTACAATAGGCCTCTTTGGGCTTACCCAACCCAGTTGGATAAGCTTAGAGAGACACTAACTGTTATAGATACTGTATTTCTGTTTTAACGCTTTAGAGCAATATATGGCTGCTGTCAGCACTAGCTGCAAAGCAAAATGCAAACCAAGGGGGAAATCTTGGGTTTCAGAAAAGCAGAAATGCATCCATGTTCCATATGCTTTTGATGCCGCACCTCGTTTTTCTTTCTAATTTTTATTGCTCTACCCTTAGCTAATCAAAAGAATGGCACAATTTATGTACTGCATGTCTTCTTACCTTTCCTGGGGTTTGGTTGGTACACCAGCGATGAGTGGTTGATGGCATGAACCAGCCTCTGTGTTCTGTGAAATTAACCACTATTTTGCCACTCTCTCGGCAGTATCAGCAGCTACAACCGAAGTGCAGTGGTTCTCAAAGTGTGACCTCAAAAAGCGGTTTAGTCCCGGGGCTTTGTCTCTTTTCCAGTGTCTCCTACCGGCATCAGACACTCCCCTGCCGCCTTTTAAAAAGCTGCTGGGTTCAGCTGAGCTGCCGTCAGCGAGGGCTGTGGTCAGATAAAAGGGAGCGAGCCACGCTGGGGGATCCGGAGCAGTCAGCAATGTCTGGGGCAAAAAGAGGGACTGGAAAGCATTGCGTAGACTTTCAAGAGAAAAGCGGCAGGAAATATAAGGAATAAAATAGCTTGAGGGACACGATGGCAAGTATGGCATTCTGCATAAGCGACCCTGCTTTAGTTGCCGGGGGTTGCTGTGTTTGGTAGGAGTAATGTCTGTTATGGGCTTTTTTCTAAGGTGTGGAAAACTTGAGAACCTCTGATCTAGGTTGTTAGTTTCTGAAGCTTCTCATTCATCCATGGAGTGGTAAAATTTTTTCATGCTTTAACAGCTACATTTCAAAGACAACTTTCTTATTTTCCATGGAAAATATTCCCTAATTGGAAGATGGGATAAGGGATGGGAGGAAGTTGCTTTGCAGCTTTGGGGAACAGGGACAAAATAGCTCGGGAACCTAGTCCGAACCGAAGATAGGAGCAGCAAAGTTGCTTGACTTTAATCTGCTGTCCCACAAGTATTTTGTTCTTAATCATGTGGCACAGTTATATTTATGACTATATTAGCACTTTTTTTCCATTTCCTGGTAGGTGGGTCAGGAATAAAAACAAATTAAAAGATAGTTGACAAGCTCCGTTTGTAAGTTGCATGTGTGAAACCAAGATGAGGCATTAATTGCCTAATTACAGGAAGTATCCATTGCAATTTTCTCAGATTGACTTTTTTTGAAAATTAAACACAAGTCTCGGTTATCTGAAACCCCTGCTTGAACCCTTGGTCCGCCCCTAATACTGTTCATCATCCTGTTTTGTGTCACAACACCCTGCTACCTTGATTCACTCTTCGTCGTTGGCTAGGTTTTGGATTTATTACTTTCGAGGACGAACAATCAGTGGACCAGGCTGTCAACATGCATTTTCACGACATCATGGGCAAAAAAGTGTGTAGTTGTAGTTTTATTTTACCTTAAGAATGAACCAAGTCTTGGGCAACTAGCAATTTCACTGGTGAATAAAAGTTACTGATTCAGTTAGGCGGGAGAGCGTGTATGTCCAAATTCGAGGCTTTATCCATGAAGGTGGGGAAAGTCTTCGGAGTTTGCTTGAAAGGCGAGAAAGGCGGTTAGCGTGTGGCTTAGCCCGTAGAAGAGAGACGGATCTGGAAAGCCTGAGAACCTGGGCTGTGGGCTGGTTTGTTCTGGGTAAGGCCTTGTGCTGACAGACCTGGGGGTTGCTCGGGCCGAGCGTGGCTTCCGTGACACTGGACTGATGAAGACCACCTTTGTTTTGAGCACTGCTTAGGCGCAAGGGTAGGAGTTAGTTGTTGCCAGCTGTTTGAAAAGCAGAATCCCAATGAAATCTGAGTTGTTCAAGGCTTGGTTTAAGATACCACTCCTTCAGATGTGTATTTGATACTCAAATTTTGAGGTGGTGTGAGACAATCTACTTATATAATCTTAAACTTGGAAAGAAAACAAAAAAAACATCATGAAGGATTGGTTTTTTAAAAAATTGGGTCACTTACTGTAAAACTTTGATACAAACCCACGTACTCTATATAGTATTTAACCACAATGCAGTTAAGTGACCTCTGGTTGTTTCATCTTCATACTGTGTTGTCAGCAAATGGGTGTTTGATAGGGAGGAATTTTGTAGGCTTGCTTTGATGTTACTTGGCAAGGAACATGCTTGTACCTGTGGGGAAAAAACTAAAAGCAAAGTAAATTCTTGCAGGACACCCAAGTTTTATACAGAGAAAATAATAACTTCTTAAAGAAAAATTAACCACCGGAAATTCTGGTAAATTTAAAGTTCTTGCAGCTTCACAGTATATCCACGATTTTTAAAGCAAGCGTTAAAACTGCTAACCTTAGAGTGAACAGGTTTCATGGAAACACAAGAACACTGTCACTTCCCTTAAATTATTGCATTGTATAATTTTGTGTTGTCTTTTAAAGTCTATGTGCTGATATTTCAGGAGCATTTATTTGGCTAGCGGGGGATATATACTTGCATATCAGTGGAATTTTGGTCACTTTTGCAGTATATAATGCTTTTTATTCCTTTGAACTTGTTTTGGGGTTGAGGGGTGGGCTGATTTCCTAATAATGGAAATGAAGCAAATGAAGAAATGTGCTTGTGTAATCAAGAACATCAGCGTAGGTTCTTGATTACTAGTGTTTTCCTCTTGTGAGCGGTTGAGCTCTCCCATTTGTGAGCAGATGCACTGGCAGCAGTAAATTTACATTGGTATGTGTATGAATTATCTACATCCTATGTACATCCTCTGATCTTTCCTTGGAATTGCCTTGAACTTACACGAACCGCTTAAATGAGAGGTCACGTCAGAAAGCAGCGTGCTAGGTATGAATGGGAACAAAGGCTGGTTCGTCTGCTGCGGTGGTTCTGGGAGAGGATGGAGAACTCTGTGCGAGCCTTCGAAACGTCACCTCTCACGCTGCCACTTTTCAGAATCCATCAGTGCTAGTGCAGAGTTCTCCATTGTTTCCCAAACAATCTCAGTACCAAAATGAAACAATTTATTTTTGCCCCCCCCCCTTTTTTTTTTTCTCCTTTCAATGACATAAAAAGCAGAAATACGCAGTGTTTTTTAGCTGTGAGCAATGGAGATGCCTCCTCTCTTGGTGTAAACTGGGCTTAAGGCAGGTGTAGAATTTTAACCTCGACGTGAGGAATATTGCACAGAGATTTTTCAGTCCTCACTTTGGCAGTTCACTGCTTCCAAATGTGCACTGAAAAATTAATGGGATTCTTCCACACAGATTAATGAACTCCAGCTACTCCGCTCTTTTCATTGACTAATAATGCCTACTTTAAAAATGGTATCTCTTTCTTTTTGGTAATTAAAAAGGTATTGCTGAAATGAATCCATATGTTGTTGAAAGGAAAAAAAATTAAAATTGCAAGAAGGACTCTGCTTTTGTAAGCAATAACTGAATTCCCTCAAGGCAAATGTGTTAAGACTCATTAATTTGAGTCCTTTGAAAAATTCCCTTGGTTCCTCTCTGGAAGGGCCTTCAGCTGACAGAGATTTGGTTACTGTCATGTCTAATGTCCTTGGGGCATCTGCGGCGGGCTGGGGGCGGGGGGCTTTGTCCTTGCCTTGTGCCTGTTTCCTGTTTGTTCTCTGACATGAATGGTTTTTAAGACATGGCAGGAAGAATTCTGAATACTTTTATTTTCCATACTACTCAGGCCCATTGATGATTGAGATTTATTTTCTTTGTACTCTGGCACCCATTAAAATTAATCATAAAATAAAAAAGACTTTAATTCAGCATGCATGAGTGCTGAGAGTGTTTCATTAAATCAGAAACTGGATTTTTTTGAGAGGTTTATATTGAATGTGCAGCTTATTTTAAGTAGGTCAAATGCACTTATTCGATGGCTTGGAACACTAGGACATTTTATCTTTGAATAAAATAAGTTAAGCACTGTGGCTTACTAATTTTAAAAACAGGAGGGCTTTTGTCACTGACTTAACACAGTATGAAGATTTGCTTCTTATTGACTCAACTGTCCATTTTTATTACTTGCATGTTTGTTTACTTTTTTGTTAGATGTAATGTAAGATTCTCTTATCACATCCATTCCCTCTGACATTGTTTGAGTTAATTGAGATTCTTTAAGCGTTAGCCTGGGGAAGGTAAGTCTTTATCTTCCATTAGACATTTAAATAAAATCTAAGTTTAAAAACAAACGAACAAAAAAACCAAACCAACAAATGTGTGTTTCTCAGGTATGAGCAGAGCTGAAATTGTAGTTAGATGGGGTGGGTTTAAACTGTAACTTTCAAATGAACCCCAAACATGTTGGAACGGTTAAAGCATTAGTACCCTTTTTCAGAGCGTACTCTTTACTCAAAGTTCTTTTTTTACTGAAAATGTCGTCTTTGTAACTCCTGCCTTTCATGTTAAATTAGTACATAAATACTTTAAAATATTATGCTCGTTTTAAGTGAAGAGTCGTTGTAAGAGGGTACTGCTGTTTTAAGATTAAAGCCAATGAATACTGTCCTATGATGAAACAGTGATTTGTAGGTTGTGTTTTACTTGAAATACCTCAAGAGTAGGACTTGTAATGTCTTACCATCATATATATTGTACCTGAGAAACATTTTAAATTACTGGCCTTAAGTTTAATAATTAAGTATTTAGACATAAGTCATAAGATGCTAAGTGTAGTCTTAAGTGTAATTAAGGGTGTGTGTGAAGGGAAGGGGGGTATATTGACCTGCACCATCTCTCCTAAATGGTGACTCTGTTTGTTTAGGTGGAGGTGAAACGCGCAGAACCTCGCGATAGCAAAAGCCAAACTCCAGGGCCACCCGGTGCCAGTCAGTGGGGAAGCAGGATCATGCCAAGTGCTGCCAATGGCTGGGCAGGTCAGCCCCCTCCGACCTGGCAACAAGGATACGGCCCTCAAGGTACTGCTTCGGTTCTCTCGGCGTCGCTGTCGCAAGAGTCTTACCTCTACAGCTCAGCAGTGCTTGATTTTACTGGCAAATGGCACTACTCCCAGGTTTATCGATGTTATTGCTCTGCTGGATTACTGATAGCAGAGCTGAAATCCCACGCGTCAGTCCTTCCCAAGTCGGCTGAGATTGTTCCTTCGCTTCTTTTCCCAAAACCCTTTGTTTCATAGGGCAGAAGTCAGCAGGTTGTGCCGAGTCTCTAGTGTGTGCCCCAGGCAGTGCTTCACCTGTGCTCTTTGGTTCTGCCTCTCCCCAAATAGAATTGGAGGGGCTTTCTGTAACGCGGAGGAGGTGTTGAGAAAACTCGGTGGCTCGAGCTGTGACTCCAGCTGTGGGATTGCGGCCTGCGTGAGACCCTGATGAAAAATTTTGTTGAAATATGGGTTTTCAAGGATGAGGCAGTTTCAAAGGAAGCTATAAGTAAAATTTGAAAGGGATGAGAGAAAAACAGATGGTCTTGTCTTTGGATTTTATTGCTTAATGTAGCCCGGAAAAATAACAAGCAGCTATGGGGCTAGCAGTGGTGCAGGGGAGCACTTAATGCATATAATTTTCTTGATTTAGCTTGAACCCTTCAGGGCTGAAAGGAGCAGCCGTGTGTTTTGGGTTTGATGGCTATAAACCCCCACAAGATTTTGAAGACAGGATAAATATGCTGAGTTCATCCAAAGACGGTTTTGATAACTTAGGGAGAAATATGGTGGTATAATTGAGTTGCGTTTGACAGAACAGAACTTGCTTGCTCTGATATATGAGAAATCTTCACCTGGGGGGCTAAAGGGAGTGTCGCTGCTTCATCTATTGCTACAATAGATGGTACCTCAGTGGAGGGATCGCTTGTTTCCCCATGGTGCTTATTAACTTGAAAGCTGCAGCTGAGGCTTTGACATTCTGCACAGATGTGCTAATCTGCAACTGCGCAAATTGAGAAACTAGATTATTTTCAATGTGGTTATTTGTAGAGAAAATGATATCTGATCTACTGGAAAGATTAATGTAGAACATAAATGCATTTATCTTTCAATCTTAATGCTGCAACAAATGCAGAAGATTATGTTTTTATGGTTCAAAAACTTCAAAAATAACCATGATAATCCTGGTAGTATATTAAAAATGCTTTGGCTGTGTAGTCTGCTGTGATTCTCAGTATTTTTGTTCTTTGCACTAGTATAGTTTCCTGCACTTGGTACGCTCGCGGTTCTTGAACGCTCCATCTGATTTGACTTTGGGGACTGCTGTCTCTTCTATGCATTATTTGCTGAATGATTCAGAGTCTTTTCAGAATTGCATATTCAGGAATAGTCCAAGACTATTTCTTAGCCCATAAAAATAGATCTGTAAGGGATACTGGGAGGATACTCGGTCTATTCCAGAGCCCAGAGCAAGATCAGCTTTCTTTTAAATCATTCCTGTTTCATGGTATATGGCTTCAATGCATGTGTAAGTCGCGCTTTTTTTGTTCTGTTTTAGGGATGTGGGTGCCAGCTGGACAGGCAATTGGTAAGTACATTATATGGGACCAATTTTAAAAGAAAAATTCTGCTGAGCGAGGGTGCAGTTTCTTTAAGAGTTCACAGTGATTTGTGGATTTCTGTAGTATTTAACCTACATTTAGAAGCTTGATTGAATTTGTCCTGAAAGAACGAAGGAGGAGATAGTGTATTCTTAACAGCTCAGTAATGGGAGCTGACATACATTCTGCTGTTGCCAACCATGCTAATTTGTTATCAAGGAATTATGTTCTAAACTGCAATTATTTACAGTAGGGATACTTGGAGGACAAATATTTCCCAAAGTAAGAATTCATAGAAGGCTGAGGCAGCGTCTGAAATCTATCAGCTTTACTCCATCTAGAGGATGCTGACTTAAGCAGCAGCTTTTCATTATTAAGCCACTTTAGTTCATGGTTTCTCTTAATTTTCTAGGTGGATATGGACCACCTCCTCCAGGAAGAGGAGCTCCTCCACCACCACCACCATTTACCTCATACATAGTCTCTACACCTCCTGGAGGATTCCCACCTCCACAAGGATTTCCACAGGGCTATGGCACCCCTCCACCATTTAGTAAGTGACCTACAGGACTTGGCGTACAGTCCATCACCAAATTCAGTTTTCGGCTTTTGCTCATTTTCCTCTGTATTTGGATGGTTTTTTCCCCTATGTTTCAGCTATCCTTAGGTGTTTATCCCACACTGTATATTCTTGTATTTTTGGCAGTGAGTTGGGTTACTTTTTTCTTGGCTGCAGTAATTGTTTGTTCTCTAGTCTAAATCTGTGTTGCTAAACGAATTTAGGTTTATTGTGTACCCCTGTTACGACATCTGAGAGAAAAGCTAGAGATTACCGCATGGTGACCTGGGCTAGACACAGGCTGGGATTTTTGGAGAAGCTTAAGGAATTAAGGTCGCAACTGGCATTGGAAAGATAATAGGATTTCAGCACCTAGTCCCTCAGGCCACCTTTTGAAAAGTCTAGTTGTAAACCTGGTTTAAAAAGGAAAGTGGAAAATACCACCCAGTTATCTAGAGTTGCTTGTTCTGCTATGAAGAAACCATTTGTTTGGGATATCTCTTTTTTCCTCCTAAGATCTTGAGTACTATGGCTTCCTCCTCATGTCTCCCACGTGCGCCTGCGAGGCAGAGTTTGGTCCCTAGTTCTACTTTATCACTTCCTCTTTGCTGGTTGCTGACGTGGCTGCAGTCTTCCTTCGGGGTGAAATTTTTCATGACCGAAGGTTTGTTCTTGGGGTCTTTGAGCCACAGTGGTTGCCAGAACGCGGGAGTGAATTACTGTGTGGCCAGCTGTCGGTAACAAACACTTTGGTTTTAATAGACTTACAAGTATTTTTTAAGAAGTTTGTCATACTCGAAAGCCAAGCAGGAAGTCAGGGTGGTGTTTACCTGTGTCTTTTCACATGTATTGTACTTTCCTCGTGTTTCAGGTTTTGGTTATGGTGCTCCACCTCCTCCACCTGACCAGTTTGCCCCACCTGGAGTACCCCCTCCACCTGCCACTCCAGGGGCAGCACCACTAGCTTTTCCACCACCACCACCACCATCTCAGGCAACTCAGGACATGAGCAAACCCCCAACTGCTCAGCCAGAATTCCCTTATAGTCAGTTTGGTAAGTAACTGCTTATAAAATAAACTCAGCTTGATCTTTCTCCCCTTCCTGCTTTTCCCTTACGCTTGGGTAGAAAGTCAGTGTTCAGAAACAGTTTGCTAGCACTGAAGGCACTTCCCTCTAGGGTGGGAATGCTGGCCACCAGCTCTCAAGTGGTCCGTAAATCATGCAGTATTCTAGCCAGAGGGTATTTTCTTAATCAACTCTGAAACATTGCTTGTATGCTGTAAAATAGTCTTCAGGGACTTGTGCACTGGTAGGATAAGTTACTGATTTGTGCTCTTCCTCAGTCTGTGGTTGAAACTTTTTTCCTCCAAGAGCTTCGTGATGGAGCTTGTAGTCAACTTTTTTGTGTAGCTGACTTTGATCAGATTGAAGAACAGACTTGAAGAGAAAGAATAGCATTGAGAGGCAAGCAGCGCCGGGTGTAAGGATCCAAGCTGTGTGCCTTTTCCTCCCTTCCCCACTCCTTTCCTATCTATCTCAAGTTATAGTTCTGCCTGAAGTGTGTAATACTTAATTGTGCAGTATAGATAATTCTTTCACGTAGCTGATAGAAGACATTGATGGAACGAGTTTCAAGCTAGGCAGACAGTACTACAAAAAAACCCTCATACCTGCTATACAGGTACCTGGGCTGAGTCAAATTTCTGCTTCTGCCTCTGGAAGCTGAGAGGGAGTTCTCGTCTTGCTCTTCCACTCAGCCCTGGTTTTGAGCAGTGTTGTCCGAAGATCTGTTCATGGCATACTGCTTTTTTTTTTTTTTTTTAAGAGATTGTAATTGGTCATTTTTTCACTTCTGAAGTGAACTTTTTGCATGCAGTAGGCCCATGGATTACGGCTGTTGCCCACTTGAACAAGTTCTCCATGTGTATCACTGCCTGCCTGCTTTGTTTAAACTGCCTGCAGAAGCTGTTATGAAATGAACACTTCGTAAAGTTATTTAAATAGATACTATTCAAAATTCCAAAAATGTAAAACAGACTCTGGAGGAAGATTAGCCTTTCAGATGTGTTTATAAAGTAAGCATACGCTCTCATGCTGGTGAATTTGAAATGTTTTTCAAATTGTTTGTTACAAACACAGTTGCTTTCGTAGATAGCTTTGCCCTTGTGACTCAAGAAGAAGTTTTTCTTGTCTTGCCAGAACTTGTCTCTTTGCAGACTCTTTTTGAAGGGGGGTGGGCCCTACTAAATAAGTATAAATATGTGCACAATCACTTACATTCAGTGGGGAGCCAATATTCGAGATGTCAGAAGTTTAGGAAGAATCTGTTTTCCAACGCTGTGAAAAACTGGGGAGGGGGGAATTCCAGTATTTGGTGTGTGTATAGTACCACTCCTCTCTTGTATACGCTAGGAAGCCTCTTTACCAGGGAAATAATGCAGGTGCTCTTAGTCTCTTTAAGAGTGCTGGGTGGAGGGGGAGGAAGGGGGGTGTAGTACTGCATTTTGAGGAAGAAGGCTAAGAAGGTTAGTTGTTTAAACCACAACTGCAGTTAATCTCTTACCTTGAGTGCTTTTCTAGCCTGAAAGCTGTTACGAGTACAAGTGCTAACAGGGATAGAGGTATTTAATATGCTACCGTACCACAGAATCGTCCACCTGTTCATAAAGCTATGTGTTAAATCTTTTAAACTTCTTTAAAGAGCTCCAGCACTTCATGTGATCGCAAATTAGTTAGCAGCGTTGCTGTACAATAGGCAGTCTAGCTGATCTGCATGTATTTACATAAATGCGTAAAGCTTATGGGCTTTGAAGAGGCACTGAGTTATCTAATTGTCGTGGCATTTTAAGATTCGTCCTGGCTTGACGGCATCTTAAATGCTGCTATGTTTACAGCTAGGATGAATGTAAACACTAGTAAATTAAACACTAACACGGGTGTGTCTCCCTCACCCTGAAAAATTATCTCTGTACAGGGCTCTCTTGGGGTTCGTCACCCTGGTCTCCTCATTTCTTACTAGGGCTGGGTACCTATTCTCAAGACCCTTCAGGCTACGCGCCAATACTTTGTTTACACTCTTATGGTCAGGCTGAGCAGTGAGAACCCTAGGTAGGTGGTGCCTATTTACAACCAATGCTCTTGATATATCTGCGTTTGGGAAATTAACTTGTGTTTCTTGCAGGGCCTCTTTTAAGAGGTGGAGGGGGGGAACAATGCGGCTCAAATGTTTGCTTTTGTGAGTAAGGGCAATACACTTCTTTACGTTCGTTAGCTGGCTGAAGTGAAAACTCACGACTGGAGTATGAATGACGCTGCTGTCTGCTTCCCAAGCCGCTGCATCGGCGAGGCTTTACCCTCTGTAATCGAACCGAGCTCAGGCTCTTAAGCAAGCCAGTAAAACCGTCATGGTCGGCACAGCTCGCTGGGAGAGGAGAGGTGCTGGTGCAAGCTGAGAGCTGCAGCAGGAGAAAGCAGGGGGAAGACAATATGTACTTAAATATCTGGCTGTTCAGGTTTATGCTGTAGGTTTGCTTTGTGATAAACAAATTGAGAACTGTGGTTTCCAGCGCTTAATGCGCTAACATTCCACTGTACAGTGAGAATAACTTGATTTTTTTTTTTTTTCCCTACTCTGAGCCACACCCCTTGGCAAACAGTTAATTTGTATTTTTGGTTGCTTGCTTATCTCTGTCTGAAAAAAAAAGACTGGATTAGCATTTTGAGCTCATAGAAGCCTGTGATAGATGTGTTTTAAGGCTCATTAGTGGTAGTAAGTCCTGAGAGACAGGCAGAGCTTGAAATTGAAATACTGAAGACATGCTAAGAGACTTTGTTTTGGATTAAGAGAGTTAAACCTGCTTTAAGCCTGCATAGAGAGAAGCAGAACTGCAGAAATGTACTTAGTAATTAGGTTTCTTAATACCATCTTTCATTGCAGAGGCTGGCACTGATGCCACTGTTACGATTAAGAGTTGTATTTAATTATGGGAACTTTTATTAAATTTCTCAGCGTTCTTAATTTACATCTAGTTGTCTTCCATATTGGCAGCAAGAATTCCAGCGAGTCTTTTGTCCTCTCCTTTTCCCCGTTCCCAAATTCTGCTTGCTCTAAACCTACCCTGAACCCGGTCTGTGGCACGGGTGACGTTGCAGAGCGGTGGCGGTGCCTCGCTGAGCGGGCAGGAGAGGAGAAGCGTTCAGTTCCTCAGATCGAGGAAGAACAAGATAAATGTTAACTTGCGGCATGCAGTAGTGTAAACTTTAGTGGAGACACTGTGCCCGTTCAGGCTTAAAATTGACTGAACTGGGATGCAATTGGTGGCGCAGGGGCTGTGGGAGAAGGGCTGTAACTTACAGTCGCTTACTGACTGCTGCTTCTCTGTAGCCGGGTGGGAAGCGTTCGCCACCACCTGCAGTAGCAGTAGGGTGTCAGGTTTTGAAATGGAGCTTTGTTTTTTGAACTTGCTACAAATATACTTCAGCCTGCCTGGGCAGCAAGGGCTTGGAGCTCTTTCCAAGGGCAACTTTGGACCGAGGGTTCCATTATAAAGTACGTAATGCAACAAGTAGTTGCAGCTTTCTGGATTCTGCTTTGCCAACTTTGCCCCCTCATGTTCCAATTTATATTTTTTTGAATTGAGTATTCCTTGAAAGAGAGGCTGATTAGTTTATTAAAATACATATTCAGGCAGCAGTACTCCATTTTTTGAAAGGGAGTTTAAGCTTGCCTTCTCCAGCGCGTGTTTCCAGTGAAGCAGTTTCCAGGGAGGATGGTGAAGCTGACTCTGCAAAGCCCGAGTCGAATAACTGCGCAGTCGGTCTGAGGTGCTGCGGTTTAATAGCCGTGAGATTTT
>NW_009648328.1:66024-69428 GCF_000708025.1 Charadrius vociferus
GTCTCTGCAGACCCGGACATTACTAGTTTTTAGCCAATAAACAACCCAACCCAAACCAAACCAAAGTATGCTCAGAGTGAGCTGACAGCACACCTGCGGGCCGCTTCAAGCTTCTGAACAGCCGCAATACGATAGTTTAACTACCGGCCGGGGTAGGATTGCCTCAAAAGGGAAAACTACCATTTCTGATACCTCTTCAGCTCTGCTTTTTGCCTGTTTCTTCTGTGTGAGAAGGTAAATAATTGCGAGAACTGAAAGCGGCTGCTTACCTTAACGTGTCAGACGGAGGTGTTTGTTCCTGGGCCGTGCATGGGGGGAGGCACCCGCGTCGGGTTGTGGATTTGCGCCTCTGTCGCTGCGCGTGCGGGTGATGGCGGACGCTCACTCTGCCCTTTATCCCCTTCTCCCCAGGGTATGGACAAGACTTGAGTGGTTTTGGACAAGGTTTCTCTGATCCCAGCCAGCAGCCCCCTCCCTACGGAGGCCCCTCGGTGCAGCCATCCAGTGGCCCACCTGCCGGAGGAAGTGGTTTTGGACGAGGACAGAACCATAACGTGCAAGGATTTCACCCCTACCGGCGCTAGCGTGGGCTGGCAATCAGGGAATTCTGTCCACACAGGGATGTCTGGTACCAGCTGAACCCAGGAATCCCAGACTTCTGAACTTGTGACAATCACATACTTGATGGAAGAAAAACCTAACAACATTTTTTTTTTTTTTTTTTCCGGGGGGTGGGGGAAGATGGCTTCTGAAGGCAAAGCTGTGGGTGTTTGGACTGCAGTTTTTAAATATTTTCCTTTCTCTAACCCATCAGCACAAATAAAGAAAATGTCACTGGTTCAAACTACAGGGTTTTAAAAATGTCTTCAGCTTTAATTCAAAACTTCAGGTTTCTTTTTTTTGAAATTATTTTTTCCTGAGCCTTTGTTTTACCGTATATTGTAAACTTTTATGTTTAAAAGAAAAAAAAATATATACATTTACAGATTGTGAAATTTTTAAGAGAAATTTTCTACTATGTATGCTGGCTTATTTTTTAATTTAAAACAGGGTTTCCGTTAGCACTGTTGGAAGTGAGGGTAAGCTGCGACCCCCTTACTCCTGACGTTAGTGGTGGGGCGGGTGGTTCAGAAACTCTGGGAGTTAAAAGAAATCTACTGAGTGTATTTTGCTGTTGTTACCTGATGGTGTAGAGCTGGTAACAAGGCAGGTGCAGACTTGTTGACGCACAGAGTCACTTACGAAGCGCAGTGTTAGATCTGTGCTTCAAACGCTTTCAAATCCTCTGTGGATTTCGTTAGGGGTTAACGGAGGCCTTGTTAAGATGTAGATTTCCCTCAGGCAAAAGGTTTAGGTGCATTTTGCACTAACCAGTGATTACCCCTGGTTTGAATAAAGAGAAGTACATTTGGATTAGAAACACAAGCCTGTCTCCATTTTTTTTTTTTTTTTCTTTTGACAAAAAAGTTTTCTTGTGAATTTGTGTTTTCATGAGAAATCAATTGGCAGCGTGGAAAATCATGTCTTAACACCAGTGTACAGGCTTTCGCTGTGCCTCAGTGGACTGTTAAGCTACCAGCAGGGGAATTAAGTCAGCAGTTCTCGGTTCCCCTGCCCTCCTCGTGAGCGAGCTTGCGGGGCCGGGTCAGGGCTGGCGCTGTTGGGTTCGCTTCGGAGGAGCCGCCGCGGCTGCTGGTGGCTGTGACCTGGGGCGGATTTGACATGGGGAAGGGCTCTGGCGCCGAGTCCCCCAAACCTGCCGTCCCCAGAGCTGCAGCGGGGCTGTGCCCTGGGTCACCCCCTTGTTGGGGGCTGCGACAGCTGGGTTGAGTGCTGCTCTTCATCTGACCTTGAGGCTCCGGCACGCTGCGAAAAATGCGTTCCTACAAGGAGCTCATGTAGAGATACCTCAGGGGTTTGTGCCCCTTGTGTCTCTCTCTCTCCCCACGTTTGAAATGCAGAGGGAATCTCGCTGGTGACATGATTTACCTGTGCATACTGCGGGGTCACGTTCCCGATTCCTGTCCCGCTGCAGTGGGTGTGCTCTCGCTGCCTCTGATGGATGATCACCGTGCTGTGTCCTTCCTTTGGCGGGGGGGGTTCTCTGTGACTGCTGAGAGCAGCATAAAATGGGGATTTATGAGCATCTTACTGTGTAGATTAGTGTCCATAACAGTTCGACCTGGGGCTTCTCGAATACTGATTCAGTGTCTCTCACTTAAATGTGGGGTTAAGCCCATGGGAAGCCGAGTGTCCTGACACCATCAACCAGCGCTCTGTAGCGGAAGGGGTTGGTGGCTCAAAGGCAATGACAGGCGCTGCGTTGTCCGTCCTTCGTACGTGAGTCTGAGGCAAACTGCTGCCTCCGAACCCAATCCCATCCAAGGCACCTTCTCCCCGGGGGCACGTACTGTGCAGTGGGGCTGGCGAGTGCTGTGCTCTTGTTAATCGCTATCAATAGGGCTTAACTCCGCAGGCGTGCATCGTGCGCTGCTGCAGGTTTATAAGGCTCTTATTGCAGGAGCGGATGTGGCGTTGCTCAGCACGACGTGAAATTGGGGATGTGTTGGGATGCATCCGTGGCGCTGGAGGTCGCCGGGTCGCTCTTGGAAGGAGGTAGAGCGGTTTGGAGGGTGGTTGTGGTTTGTGTGGATCGCACCGGTCCCACTCGCCATGACTCCTCTTGGCTCTGCTCCTCGCTCCGTTAATTCCACGAGCACACAGCGCCGTGGCGCTTCCCTGCCGGAGCGGGGCCGCTACTCTGGCGTTCCCCGTGCGCCGGTGTGGCTCTGTGCCCTGCCTTGACGCGGTGCGGCTGCTTTCACACCTCCACGAGGGCTGCTGTGTGAAATACACTGTGGAAAAAGGTTCAGTGTGGAGCCGTGACGCTTCGCTGGCACGTGGGATGGAGTGAGACCTGACCGCGTCGCTGCTCTGCCGCCTTGCAACCTCTTCTTGGAGAAAAGGTGTTGGAGACGGACGCCTTCTGCGCAGAACCAGCTCCTCCGGCTCAGCACCGGCCGTTACACCCACCCGAAACTCCTCTGCCCAGGAACGAACCGACCCGACCTGTGCTGAGCGATGAGTGGGTGGAGAGCGATGTCCTTGGTGTGGGATGGAGGAGACACCTTGGGTAACGGCCGCGGGGTCTCCGTGTCGTCCGTCCTGAGGTGAAGGGCCGGTACCAGGAGGTGAAGGTTGCCGCCTTGCCCCGAGACGAGCGGGTTGTTGGCCCGAGCAGGGCTGGGTGACGGGCGCTCGGAGCCATCCCGGTGCGGTGGTGGCGTGTGGCTGCAGCACCAGATGGCCGTGCAGTGAAGGTGACGTTGATGGTGATGTTGGTGACGGTGACTCCGATCCCCGCTGCGGCGGGCGGGGCCCCCCCGTGGCAGCGGGGAGGGGGA
>NW_009648328.1:79046-79510 GCF_000708025.1 Charadrius vociferus
CCTGACCCCCCCACCATCCCCCCCGGGGGTCCCGCTGCAGGCGGAGGTGGAGCAGAAGAAGAAACGAACCTTCCGGAAATTCACCTACAGAGGGGTGGACCTGGACCAGCTCCTCGACATGTCCTAGTAAGAGCGGGGCCGGGGCTGTCACCCGCTCCTCGGGCTGAGTTAAAACACCTCCGGTACCCCGGGGCTGGACGGGTCCGCAGTTCCCCGTCTGGGCTGTTGTCCTGCTTTGAGCGCTAAACCCAACCTACGGGAGCTGCTTGTGGGGCCCCCGACATCAGAAGGACCTGGTGGAGTGGGGCCAGAGGAGGCCCCGGAGATGCTGGGAGGGCTGGAGCCCCTCTGCTGGGAGGACAGGCTGGGAGAGTTGGGGGGGTTCAGCCTGGAGAAGAGAAGGCCAAAAAGGGGAGAGCTCAGAGCCCCTTCCAGTGCCTAAAGGGGCTCCAGGAGAGCTGGGG
>NW_009648328.1:79598-81834 GCF_000708025.1 Charadrius vociferus
CTTGGAGCAACCTGGGCTGGGGGGAGGTGGCCCTGCCCAGGGCAGGGAGTGGGACGGGGGGATCTTCAAGGTCCCTTCCAACCTAAACCAATCTGTGATTCTAAGTCCCCGAGTGGGTGATGCTGCCAGTGCGGGGTCCCCCGGGAGCCGCGGGCTCAGTCTCTCCATCCCTTCCAGTGAGCAGCTGATGCAGCTGTACAGCGCCCGGCAGCGCCGGCGTCTCAACCGCGGGCTGCGCCGCAAGCAGCACTCCCTGCTGAAGCGCCTGCGCAAGGCCAAGAAGGAGGCGCCACCCATGGAGAAGCCAGAGGTGGTGAAGACCCACTTGCGGGACATGATCATCCTCCCCGAGATGGTGGGCAGCATGGTGGGCGTGTACAACGGCAAGACCTTCAACCAGGTGGAGATCAAGGTGAGACGTCACGGCAGCATCCCAAGAGCTCGGTCCTGATCCCAGCTGAGCATCCCGACTGTGTCTGCATTAATTTTTTAACACTTTGTGTCATCCTGCTCCTTCCCTGTGGCTGAGGGGCGGTCGGGGCTCCTGCCTGGAGCAACCCAGGCCCTGAGGGACCCCCAGGAGCGTCCATCCCCACTCGCAGAGGGATCCCGAGGCCCCATGAGGCTTCAGTGCAGCTTGGGAGTGACCAAATAACATGGCTGGTGTGAGCACACGTGTGCTGCTGTGCTGGGGGGCCGAGGCCGTGCCCTCCCTGCGCTCGGCTCTCCGCTGGCGACAGTTTCCGATGAAACAGATCCGTGAGAGGTTTCCTGGGAGTGGAATAACCTGGGGGTGGTGTGACCTGATACCGCTGGTGGGATTAAATGGCATTTTCTGCTTTTACCTGGTATTAAATCCAACCTGGAAGCGCACAGGGAGGCGGTGTGTCCCCTCTGCGGGGAGGCACAGTGCTGCTCGGGGGCAGGGGGAGCCCCTCATCCCCCTGAACCCCTCTGGCTCCCCGTGGAGCCAGCAGCGCCCGATGCCCGCAGGCGCTGGCAGCTCCTGCTCCGTGTGCAGCACCGCTGGAACAACAGGGGCTTCTGCTGGTGCGGGGCTGAGGGTTGGAACCGCCACCGCTGCCTCCCAACGCGGAGCTCTCCTTTCTCTTCCAGCCCGAGATGATCGGCCACTACCTGGGGGAATTCTCCATCACGTACAAACCGGTGAAGCACGGCCGACCCGGCATCGGTGCCACCCACTCCTCCAGGTTCATTCCGCTGAAGTAGAGCGCTGCGGGGAGCCTTTTCCACCTGTAAATAAAGAGATTTCTCCCCAGTGTCTCTCTCCTGGCCTGGCGGTTCCTGGGGCTGCGGGCGGGAGGTGGGCTGGGGCACACCACTGTCAGTCTTTGTCATGATTTGATGTTTTCCCAAAGGTTTCCCTGTGTTTTTTTGGCACTCTTGTTTGGTAAACGCACGCAGGAAACGCATCTCTTCGAGTGGGTTTATGAGATGAATGAAATTCCTTGTGTTTTGCTGGGAAGCGGTGACCGGCGCTTCCCTCTACCTCACTGCGTCTGCGGCGTTTGGAGCGCGGTTTGGGTCGCGCTGGCGTGCAGCGAAGGGCTGTGAGGGCTCAGCCGGGGTGGGTAAAGCCATCGGAGGGCTGGAGGGGGTTCCTGGTGCTTAGAACCAGCCCCTCTCCTGGGGGGAAGCTGCCAGAGTCACATCGTGGGACACCGAGATCCCAAACCACTGTTTTCTCACCTTAAATTTGGTATTCGGAAGGTTTTTGGCGTGGGGGCGGTGGTGGAGCTGGTGGGTGGCAGCGTGGGCTGGGTGGGAGGAACGTTTCCTGTGGCAGTGCCGGGGGAGAAGCGCTGGTGCTTTCATCCCTGCCACCGCCCCGACTGCGGGATAGCGCCAGCACCGCCCTCCTGCCCCGGCACCTCTCCGGCGTCGCGGTGATGGGTGTTGGCACAACCTGCGCTGGGGAAACCTCGCGACCTCCAGGCGGGCAGTGACACAGGCGCATGGCCGTGGTGTCCTGCTGCTGGAGACGGTGGCAAATGTGCTGATGGTCTCATCCCAGTTTTACCGGGATTGAGCAGCTGCATCTCTGCCCTGCGAGGCCTCAGCACAGAGAGCGGTTGGGCTCAGCACCAGCCCGAGCTCTGGTCACATTGGGCAAGGGGAGGGGGACAGTGGGGGCCGTGCCCGGGGCCTCGGGGACATGCCAGGCTCAAGGGGACAGTTTTGCTCATTGCTGAGTGTGTTAACAGCGTCTCCCGGG
>NW_009648329.1:0-2310 GCF_000708025.1 Charadrius vociferus
TTCTGTGATTCTGTGATTCTGTGGTTGCCCTGAGGGTCCCTGGGAGGATCCCTTGAAGGGTCACACAGAGGGTCCTCCGAAGCGTCTTCAGCAGAGAGCTGAAGCTTCCCCGCAGACAGTATCCTTCCACTCCACCCTTCTGGCAGGTTCTGCAGGCCCCGCCATCTCCGGGAAGTGCTGGGGCCAACCGTCCCAGCTGGCAGCTGTGACAACACCAGCTCCACGCAAAAGGGTTGGAAGGTGCTCCAGCAGCAGCCCGAGCGCTGGGCTGTCTCACTTCCCGGGGTGTCACAGGGGATGCTGTGCCAGAGGAGGAGGAGGAAGAGTATGAAGAGAAGGAGGCGGAGGGACGTCGCTCTCACCCTCTCCCACCCCATCAGAGCAGGAGATGCAAATCACGAGTTATGAAGTGCAGAACTCGCAGGTGAGAAACTCATGACACAAGTGATGGACCGGTGAGTTGACAATTTGGACATGTCTGTGCGGAGGGGATGGAGCCCTTGTCTATGCGTTTGTCTTTTTTCCTACTGAGCTTGTCAACTAACAGAGAAGGTCTTGTGGGGGATGTGAAGGTTGGAGGTCGTCTTGGGCTCAGTGATCATGAAATGGTAGAATTTTCAATTCTTGGTGAAGCAAGGTGGGGAGCCAGCAGAACTGCCACCTTGGACTTCCGAAGGGCAGACTTTAGCCTGTTCAGGAGCATGGTTGAGAGTGTTCCTTGGGAGGCAGTTTTGAAGGGCAAAGGTGCACGGGAAGGCTGGTCGTATTTCGAGCAGGTAGTCTTAGAAGCACAGGAGAAGGCCATCCCCATGGCTCGAAAAACGAGCCGATGGGGGAAAAGACCAGCCTGGATAAATAGAGAGCTTTGGCTGGACCTCAAGAACAAAAGGAAAGCCTACATTCTCTGGAAAAGGGGGTTGGCATCTTACGAGGATTATCAAGATATAACAAAGCTATGTAGGGGGAAAATTAGAAGGGCCAAAGCTCAATCAGAATGCTCCAGCAGCAGCCCGAGCGCTGGGCTGTCTCACTTCCCGGGGTGTCACAGGGGATGCTGTGCCAGAGGAGGAGGAGGAAGAGTATGAAGAGAAGGAGGCGGAGGGACGTCGCTCTCACCCTCTCCCACCCCATCAGAGCAGGAGATGCAAATCACGAGTTATGAAGTGCAGAACTCGCAGGTGAGAAACTCATGACACAAGTGATGGACCGGTGAGTTGACAATTTGGACATGTCTGTGCGGAGGGGATGGAGCCCTTGTCTATGCGTTTGTCTTTTTTCCTACTGAGCTTGTCAATTAACAGAGAAGGTCTTGTGGGGGATGTGAAGGTTGGAGGTCGTCTTGGGCTCAGTGATCATGAAATGGTAGAATTTTCAATTCTTGGTGAAGCAAGGTGGGGAGCCAGCAGAACTGCCACCTTGGACTTCCGAAGGGCAGACTTTAGCCTGTTCAGGAGCATGGTTGAGAGTGTTCCTTGGGAGGCAGTTTTGAAGGGCAAAGGTGCACGGGAAGGCTGGTCGTATTTCGAGCAGGTAGTCTTAGAAGCACAGGAGAAGGCCATCCCCATGGCTCGAAAAACGAGCCGATGGGGGAAAAGACCAGCCTGGATAAATAGAGAGCTTTGGCTGGACCTCAAGAACAAAAGGAAAGCCTACATTCTCTGGAAAAGGGGGTTGGCATCTTACGAGGATTATCAAGATATAACAAAGCTATGTAGGGGGAAAATTAGAAGGGCCAAAGCTCAATCAGAACGTTTGGCTCCTGCATTTAAAGACAAGAAGAAGATATTCTTTCAGTATAACAATAGGAAAAGGAAGACTAGGGAAAATGTAGGCCCACTGATGAATGAGATGGGTGCTCTTGTGGTGGAAGACACAGAGAAGGCAGAGTCACTGAATGCCTTCTTTTTTTCGGTCTTCACTGCTAAAGCTGTCCCTCATGAATCCCATACCCTGGAGGCAAGGGGGAAGGTCTGGAGGGAGGAAGATTTCCCCTCAGTTGAGGACGACCAGGTCAGAGACCACTTGGCCAAGCTGGACATTCATAAGTCCATGGGCCCTGATGGGATCCACCCGCGAGTGCTGACAGAGCTGGCAGATGTTATTGCTAGCCCACTCTCCGTCATCTTTGAAAGGTCATGGGGAACAGGAGAGGTGCCTGAGGACTGGAGAAAGGCTGACATCTCTCCAATCTTCAAAAAAGGAAAGAAGGAGGACCCAGGGAACTACAGACCGGTTAGTCTCACATCGGTCCCTGGGAAGGTAATGGAGCGACTCATTCTGGATGTCCTCTCCAAACACATTGAGGAACGG
>NW_009648329.1:3260-4065 GCF_000708025.1 Charadrius vociferus
AAAAACTTCTTTACAGTTGGGGTGACAGAGCACTGGCACAGGCTGCCCAGGGAGGGGGTGGAGTCTCCTTCTCTGGAGATTTTCAAAACCCGCCCGGATGCAGTCCTGAGTAATGTGCTCTGGGCAATCCTGCTTTAGCAGGAGAGTTGGACTAGATGATCTCTAGAGGTCCCTTCCAACTCTGAAAATTCTGTGATTCTGTGAATTAAAGCTCAATTTACCGGGTACGTCGTCCTGTAAATTTGAGAGATGCAAACAGACTGTGACAGGGGACATGAGCACATGGGAGTGGGGACATGGGAGCGGGGAGGCGGTGGCTGGGGACATGGGGGACATGAGGGAAGGGGAGGGAGTAGCTGGGGACAGAGGGAGTAGCTGGGGACATGGCGGGGGTGGGGACTTGGTGTCAGGGACATGGGGGAGACGGGGAGAGGTGAACAAGGTGGGGTTTTCCTCCTGTTCCTCCTGGTACGCGCATGCTTGCAGCAGCCTGGGCAGCCCCCCTGCCTCGGTGTGAGGGCTCCTTGGCAGTCTTCTGAGGTCCCCTCAGAGGACTCGGAAGCGGGCTTCTCTTGGCCTGCTGTCAGCAGTGCAGCAGAACTGTGTCACTGAAAGCCAAGACATGAGTGGGGCCTTCGAGAGGCCACGACCCAGCACTGCATTCCCGTGGAGATACACGGAGCAGGAGGGGTCCAGCTCATGTCCCCTGCACCACACAAGAGGTGGTTCATCCTACCAATCAGGGCACAGAGGGCACCCACAGGCGCAGCACAAAACCGGCCACAGCTGTCCGCCCAGCCCTCCA
>NW_009648330.1:0-12388 GCF_000708025.1 Charadrius vociferus
CAGTTGCCCTCTCTTCTCCGCTACAGACACTGCCAGTGTCACCACCATCTATCACACCACATGGCCCTGCCCTTCTCATCAGCTCAAATCCCTCAGTGCTGTCCCAGAAGGAATATCTCCTCTCTCAGTAATGCTGCTCCCCAAGTACAACTTCCCCTTCTAACCACCAGTTCCAAATGTACGTGCAAAACTATTAAAGACAGACCTGAAGCAAACAAATATAGGGCCAAGTTGTCAAGACACCTCTATACCACACCAGTCTTTTAATCAAATAAAGAGAAAAACGTCCTTAGATGATCCAGTAGTAAAAAAACAGATTTCTTACTTCTTCACTAACTCTTAGCATGGCTCCAGTAAGGCTAAAGATCACTCGCTAATCAGAGATTAGCTCGAGTCAGCTACTCGCAACAGTCACACAACCAAGTCACAGTCTTACGGCAGGCCTTCACGCAATCCTGCGCTGGGGGGTCCACAGCGACCACCTCTGGCCAGCTGTAAACACCCGGAACATCACAGTTACTTGGCTTTATTTTCCCTCTGTGGCAAAACGCAGCCTTTGTGCAGATTGCTACCAAATGGCAAAATGGACGAGAACTCAGTGTTATGAATGGCATTTTCGATAAACAAACAGGAAAACAAAAGTTGTTAACACTTACAATCAGTATACAAACCTGCATATTTACCTATTTTCGAAATCTACATTATGCCTTGGATAAAAAGCAACTTCATTTTCCTAATTTTGAAGGCAACTTTAATAGAAAGTTTCAAATAAAAATACAAAAACCCTGAGGTTTGGAAAATATTTTAATGTTTTTCCTTCAGTCCAGCATCTTCTTATACATGTAAGATCATTTCCATGTAGATCTTGAACAGGAGCAAGGAAGCACCAAGACAGGGCATTTAACTTCCAAATGCTGCCAAACCGGAATGCAACTCACACTATGAGAAAGCAAATTTTGTTTGCAAATTATCATATCAGGAACTTAAGCACTGGTTTAACAACATTAGGGTCATACTTAATCATCTTAACTCATGCAAGCAGCATTATCTTTGCAAAACCCAAGAGAGGAAGGGTTCTCTTGCTTAAAAGGAGAGTACGCTTTTGCACCTTGTTAAATTGATCTGAACCTTTTAAGTGATGCTGTTTAAGGAAGGTCTTTAGGACTTCCTTTTTTTTTTTTTTTTTTTCCCCTCCTTCTCTCCCTCCCCTCCCCCTTTTTTCTTTTTTAAGATATAGGAAGTTATCTTATTGAAACTCACTGCACCTGAAGAAAATCTCTTGGGCCTAAAATATTGTTTTTACAGAGTTAAAAAAAAAAAACAAAAACCAACAAACAAACAACGACAACAAAAAACCACCCACCCAGTTGTAAAGTTACATTGTAGCACTTGAGATTAAATTAACCCAAATAAAAGCGTATGTTTTCCTTCTTTTTCGTCTCCTACCCAAACTACTAGAACAGACAGAATTTCTCTATCAGTCTTCACCAGACTGCATCCTAAGAGTTCCCAGAATATAGTAAATGTTAATTCCTGCACATTTACTCAAATACTTCCAAATCACAGCTTTTAGAATCAGATCCACTTCAGCCAGGACACCACCCGAACATAAGAGTTGAACGCAACAACCTTACCATCATAGCTCAACCTTAGTCTTGTAGTTCGAGAACTGAACTAGTTATTTCTGAGAAATGTGATATTTTCCAGAAAAAAAAAAGTTTTCTTACACAAAGCAAAATATTATTAACCCAACTCGAAGGAATTTAGTATATTCATATCAATATCAGAGCTATGTTCAACAGCAGTAAACCTCAAAACCTAGCAAAGCACTGTGTTTCATAGCATTCAATAATCTTTGAAATGTTACTGTGATCACAGGAAGTCATTTCTACTTGCTTTCTCCTACTAATTAAAAAGGCAAAGAGCAATAAGCGAGATGACAGAAGCCAAGAGTAAGACGAAGACAGAAATAAACCAGATGGCATGGGAATATATTTATATATACTTTAGTTATTCCCAAATTATGAAAAAAAAGATCAAAATGTTTTCATTTGCCCTGTAATCAGTGTTTTTTTAGAAAAGAGTTTGCAGAGATTTTTTATGTAAAGTGGATTGTGAATTCTAATTAAGATATAGCTGTAAGCCAGGATCCCCTGTCATACAATTAATCTTAAATCCAACCTCTAGCTGAGCAGGGTACAGATGGAGTTAGACAGATGTAATTACAAAGTCCATCAGCAGTAAGCCACTGGGAGAGGCTGCAGGCTTTCCTGTATTTCTTCTTTGTACTGGGCGGTAGGCTATTTTTGTCAAAATATACCAGGAAGACACAGTTACTGGGATACAGTCACAGCACTTCAATATTAGCTTTAGCTTGTATCATGTATTTTAAGGCATTAATTTTGAAACTAATGACAATTGCACTCCTATTTATGTGGGCTGCACTGTCTAACAGCGCTGGAGTAGGTATTGCATTGCCAGCTTCGTTTCTGTCCTTTGGGATGAACACCTCCCTTCTCTGCTTCAAACCTCTCCAACTCTAAAACTGCATTTTACCATCGTTCTGAACCCGTAACATGAGATTAATTGTTGAAAAAACATTATTTTGAAGATAAATTCTAAGCAAAATAAGAAGTTTTCATAATGCATGATCTGCTCTGCCTTAGTGTTCATGTTCACATATTAGTCTCCTCTGAACGCCAAACACTCTCCAAAAAGTCTTCCATTCGTTACTGTCACTATAACCCATGCATTCATGGAAATTAGCAATTATTGCCAATTTTGAGAAACAAGACAAAAATACTGTGTTCCTCCTAAGAATCAACTTTTCATATGAAAGTGAAATAACATCTTTACACTCAGGCTCAGAGGACAAATTTTGCAATCCCATGGTTAAACATGGTACAGCAACTGTACCTCGGCTATACTTCTGTAATTTCCCATTTTCTTACAGTTTTGGCATTGACAAGGAATATCCAACAGCAAGGCATACAACACCTAGTGTGACCCTTTCCACTAACTGCAAACCCACGAACACGCTTTCTGCTTAGTATCTGAAAACAGTATTAAGATCACACATTTTAAATGTTAATACATTTCCATTTCAGATCTGCAAATAGCATTTCAGCACAGGAAAAAAAAAAAAGTAAAAGAGTATTATGTCTTCATGTAATGCAATTAATTCACATTCCATCATCATGTGAATCATTTGCATATCTGAAAGTAGCAGCAAAGATTATCAGTAAATTTGCACTAACCATTTTACCATGGTTATGCCACCCAACCTGGGGAAATCAACTACTTCTCCACGCAAAGGGCTTTTTGTGTGAGTTTTACACAGTAGTTGAAAAAGTAATCACAAAATAGACTTACGTAATGTAAGTCGTATCTGGTAAAACATTCAGAGGCAAATTCTTAACTTTAGGACCCTGAACTAACAAATTTAAGATGACACAAGTCAAGGATATTCATACACATTTTTGATTATGGATCACTGCATATCCAGCCATGCCCAAGCCCTGGACTTCGGCTCAACAAACAACCTGACCTTTCATTTTTGTGTTCAAACTGATATGCCAAAACCAGACGTATTTTACTAGAGTGGCAACAACTACAACAGTACTGCTAAAAAAAAGCTTTTTTAACACATTTGTTATACGTGGCAGGGAATTCTTCATGCAACCTCTAACTAGTACTGAGGACAATCTCTGCTAACTTAATTGACTTTGTATCAAAGCAAACAGGGAAAGCTCACAATCACCACTGCAGAGGAAGTTCAAGAAGTTTGCTCTTGCTTCTCTCAGCCACCTGCTCCGCCTCTTGGCCCTAAATCTCTGCGAACTCATCATCACTCCACCCACAGTCCTAAGTGGAGACCCCAAGCCCAGGCTGGCCCGTGCGCTCTCTTCTGACCCAGAGCTCCGGGAACACCTGAGTTGCAAGGCAGGTTGAAAAGTGTTAAATCCTACCCCCAACCTGAGCCTATGAAAGATCACCTAGCTCTGCAAACAAGCTCAGGGCTTAAGCAAGCACATATAATTGCCTGCAATCTATTTTTTTTCCCCTTTACAGAACTCCACCTGATTTTCATCACGAAAGGAGTCTTTCCCGAGTTGACTCATACTTTCTTAACAATATATTTTTCACATTCTGCTCTAAATACACGTCGTTTTCCCTCTTCTCCATGGCACAAGTCCCTGGGTTCTTCAGAGGTGCTCGTTCCATTAACTGCATTCTCACACTTACCTCCATGATATTTATTCCCAATTTTTGCACTAGGAAACTAAGGCAGAGCAATTAGCATCAGTAATGCTGGATGTTCAGCTCAGACATCCACAAAATGGCTGAAATTAAATTATACAGAAGGCAGTTGACAAAGAAAGATTCTCTCTAAAAGGCCGTTTTTTAGGAGGATTATTTGAAGCTGAAATTGTGTTTTATACTAGCATGAAATAAGCGTTCTTAGCTTAAGCATTAGCAGGTTCACTCTTAATGAAGCTCTTGGTGAACACAGAGCTGTCTAGAAGACTCAGAATAACAGCTTTTCCCTTAGATGCCACTTCCAGCCAAAAATGCAGATATACACTACAGCTGATAGAGACAACAGAACGAAAGTTCCAAGGACTCGAAGCCACTTTATTTTAACTCTATTCTTTATCTGAGGAAGTTTATAGGGAATACTACATATGTAAGTATTTCATTATGCTAATAAATCCATAAAAACAACCCACAAAGCACTTGCTTTGAGGTTTAAAAAGTAAAAAAAAAAAAAAAAAACCAAAAAAAACAGCCCACGTAATTTCAGTAAGATCTGTGGTATGAATAAGCATTTTGACAAACCTGGATTTTATGTTCAGAAGGCTGCAGATGTACTTATTTATAAAACACTTATTACAAAAAAAAAAGCCCCAAACCTTGCGATCCAACAGCCAAAGATACAGATGCTTCGTTACAACTTCCCAACATGCCACAGTTATTTATTAACTTTATTTACAAATGCTCAGAACAACTTTGCTATCCAGAATAACTTCAGAACATAAACATCGGACAGCTGTGTTTTATGTAATTCTTTCAAATCAGTATTTATTTAATTTTGAAAAAAAGTATAACCGATCTTTATTCTTTTTGAGTCTCACTGAAAAAGTCATTAACATAAGGATATCGCTTAAGGGAATGCAGAGTTATTTGTCCTACTAGCCCTTTCTTACATGCTTATCTTCTACAAAACAGAAGTGGGGATCACAGAAGCGGCTCCTGGGCTCTTTACTCTACAATGTTATACAGTATCTTACCATAATTATATAAGCTCAATTTAGATCACACTGCTGTGAGGGGTGGGGAGAACAACACAAAAAAAATACATTTAGATTAAAATTCTGTAGTGTTAATAAGATTAAAGAAATCATTTAAAACAGCATATTCCATTTCATCGCCTTTTAAGATGTGCAAGTTTGTGTGCCTGCATTAGAGCATACAGAGAACAGATCCCCGAACACCACTATCATGAAAGGATCCCGAGCGCTCAGTGGGGAAAGCCGAGAAGCCTATCTTCACAATACACCCCATGTGAAATGAAAAACACATGAGGACAGCAGAAAATAGAGAACAGAGATTAACCAGCCAAATGAGACTCCCCTCCATAAGCTAACACAGCTCTGTTGAAATCATTAAGGAAATTAAGCACACTCTTAGTGATTTTCTGAAACAGATCTAGAAAAGAAAGCTTGTTTAATACTAAGAATTCCACATAAAATGAGGATACTATCCAATGTCTGATATTAGTTGGAATTAAATCAAAGGCCAAGGTCTCATGATCTAACTTACAAGGTCACAAATCCTGAAGCCCCACTGATCCCAAGTCACCTCCGCTCACTGTCATTAAGACCAGGGAAGCTCTAGCCATGGCAAATTTATTATCTTCCACAGGCTATTATTTCACCACAGTGCTATAAAATGGTTTTAGTGATTAGCGTGGGTTTGTGTCTTACACAACAACGGTAATGTATGCAACCATGCCTCAGCAAAACTTATTTTGGTTTGAGTTTTTTTTTCCTTTATTGTTCTCTTAAATAGATTGTAGGAATAAGCTAAATCATTTTGATAAGAGAGAACAGGTCTTTAAAAGTCTCATCTACTTTCAACATAAAAATTTCTCTCTCCGAAGTGTCTTTAATTACTAAAGCAGCACGTATTAAAAATTTCCATGCATAAACATACACATATAAATCCATTTGACGAGACGAATTTGCAGAACATTTTATGTGGATTCCCTCCATCAGCTGCTACAACCCTCAGATACGATCTGGCTCATGTGTCCGTGAGAAAGCTAAACAGATTCACAGCAAAACCAATAAACTGGACACTGTATTGTTGCAATGCAGAGATGCAGAAGAATTAAAAAAAGAACTTAACTTTCCAGAGACGCTGAGCAACACGCAGCATAGCACCCTGAAATTCATGACACAGGAGCACACTGTATAGCACAGTACGTGCACTAAACTGCTCATCACCGTAGCCAGGTAACAGCCACACTGCAATCCTTACAGTTTCACCAGTCTGCCTTCACCTTCCAGTTATCACTGGAAATGAGGAAATCAGGGGCCCCAAAAGAGTAAAAGCTCAGTACCAAAACCATACTAACAACCTGGCTTTTCGCTGCGCTTAATAAATTTGCTATAGTTGGTTCTAAAATTAAATTGTGATTTGACATGCTAGACAATATAATGGGACACTCCCTGGCAAATGAAATTTTACACAGGTGATGTATGCACAGCATATCGCTGAAGAACTCAGCCAGAGATAAAAAAACAGCTTAATATTTACACATTGTGCTTTCTTCCAGTCCAGCACACATTACACACAGGTTTCAGCCGAACAACGTAGTACAGAACAGGACTGTGACCAGCCTTGCCAGATGAAGATTTCCTTCATGTATTTACTGATTTTCATATTAACACCGATACTCTTGATATCCTACCAAGTCCAAAAAACCTGAGGCAGAAAGTATCTCTGACCTCAGTATCTGAAACTGCTCCTCAGCATTATCGCAGAACATTCCCCTGCTCAGTCAAAACACTGCTCTGCCACTTGCAGCAATGCAGCTCATGAAATGCTCCTGACCACTGCAAAGATACCAGAAAAACAAGAAAAGTTCATGAACCAGGGTAACAGATGAATATATTTGAATTATGAGCTAGCGTAGTGTACCTTAAAGTGCTGGCCTCCACACTTTCAAGGCCACCGATTTAGAAAAATAACTCACTAAATATCTCAAAGTTCACGTCTGCAGTCTACACCTAAGTCAGCCTCACGTTACTCAACAGGGTTGGGGTTGGTTTGTTGGTTTTTTTTAACCGATTAGGGCAGACTAATCAAACCCTTAACCTGAAGAAGTAGTCAGTGCATCTTACAGAAAGTGTCCTTTCCTAATATGCCCTAATGGCAACTAGAAGCCTTGGAAACTTACGTTTCTCCAGCAAAAAAGGCAAAGGCTGCCTGCACACTGGCAGAGCATCAAAGGAAAGCTGTTGCAGCCTATCTAAACAAAGAGGCAACAAACAGGCAGTCTGAGCATCCCAAGGACCATTACTACAGAAAGCAGGAAAGAGGCTGAACAACAAAGTTATATTTTTTAATACTTCTTTCTGTTAAAAGGGGGAAAAAAAAAATACCAACACTTTAAGGTGACTATAACTCAAAGTGAATTCCCTCTTGAGAATACCTCCTTTTGAGGTATTTTGAGGGGGTTCAGTATTGCTTTTTGAGATTTTATTATTTCTAAAATTCACCCTGTACCTACAAAGCTCATTCTGATTCTAGCCCAACTCAAGAACTACAAAATGGAGCAGCTGATCAATTACCAGGGAAAGCATACTGTTGTTTAAGGCTTGTTTAGTTTGTTTTTTTTGTTTGGTTTTGTTTTTGTTTAAGACTTAAGCTCTTTATACTATTTTTAACCACACCTGCTTAAGACAAATGGCCTTTAACAAACTGAAAGAACAAATCTGTTAAAAATACAACACGCCCCATCTTCAATTATAGGTTAAGAGAGCCCTCAAATAACATCACTCTCTCATAAAAGCACTCAGAAGGAAAAAAACAGACTGGACATTCATGATTATTTTAAAGATTAAGAAGAGAAGTTAATACCTAAATATTTTCATTGTGGTGATGTATATAGCCTCAAAGACGACCTTTAGATAACCCGATTTCACCACCATTAAACATACACTCATTTGCACACCACCTAAAAAGCAGATCATCATGATCTAAATGCAAAGCAGACCTTCTTAAAAATCATTGAAAATGTTCACAAGATGATGTACGAAGTGTTTAAGAGAACTTTAAAACTGCATAACAAGAAGCTTTCCTGAAATAAAGAAGTAACTAAAACCACATCTGTCAATCTCCTGTCTACTTCTAGTTGAAGAGCTCCCAGCAACTCGATCAACCCCCCTTTCTGCAAAGAGATCACAAGTGATGAAGACGACCTGGAATTATTTAAGTGCTCCAAAAGAGCATGATCATGTGCTTACCCCAGTCTGGAAAATACCTCTTCCTAGAGTGATTTTTCCACAAAAGCATGCAACAGGAGAAAGCTAGCCACAAGAAAAACACAAACAAGAAACAGAAACAATAAAGGAGATAAATATAATTTTATGCTTATTAAAACAACACATGAACATACATGTAGCAATTCAGCAGCTGTACTTGGTAATTTTGATACGGATATTTATCACACCAGCTTTATTTTCTTAATCCAAAAGTTCTGATGCTTTTAAGGAAAACCATACATACACACACCTGCCAGCCTGTCTGTCTTGGAAAGAAAAAATATACTTGAAAAGCAAGAATTTTGGTGCACCAACATCAACAGGACATAGCTCACCTGCACCGAGCGAGTCCAGAATTCCAACTACATTTTACATCTATCCTCAAGGACAATACATCAACCTATATTACAGCGACATTTTCCTACACAAACTCCATTTTGAGCACTACTGAGATTCAAACAGCCATCAGCCTCGCTTTCTGACGCCCAAGCCTACAAGCAGTACTTTACTGAAGACGATGTCTAATCCAAAGAGCTTAGCATGGAAGGTCTGGATCCTGCCAACACTTGCACATGCCTAACCTGATGCATATAAACGGGGATTACTCACATGCTGGAAGGTAAGCACATGAATAATAAGCACGTTCATGAATCAGCAGTTATGTTCAGGTAGAATAAAAAGTCACAGTGAAAGGAGAGGGGGCACAAGAGGCAAGAAAGTTGTCACAAGTCATATTAATAATTATAACAGTGAATGCTCCCTACTGGATTTTTAGGAAAGCTAATTTCAAAGTAAGTTTAAAGAACGTTGAGTTTGAGGGTGGGGAGGAGAAGAATGTCTTGTTTTATCATCTGAATACACAACAAATTGTCAATTATGTAAAAAGTCTGCCAAAAAAACAACCCTTAGACTACCTGTCTTTACTCAATCCCCCCAACTCTCCAGCTGACACACTAGTTTTACATTCTCACTTGCTTTCTCCAGCTACAGGCCAGTTGCATGCCTGGAAAGCTTCTGAATCAGGGCAATAGGGCCTATTTATAATTCAATTCATTTAGCAACCAATTCAAAAATTAAAAAAAAAAAAAACACAAAAACTTTTCTAAAATACAAAGAGCAGGTCTCCAGAACAAACTAATTAATGCTATGAACAAGCAAACAGCTGAGCAACTCTACCCAGGAATTGCTACAACCGAGGCTCTACAAGTTGTGAGGAAGAAGGTGGTGGGGGTTACATATATAAAACTGTTCCTAACTTCCTCTGACACCAGTTTGGATAAGAAGGGCCTTCCAGTTCTAGTAAGTTATTCAATATTGCCCAGTAATCATAGACTGTTGAGAAAAATATCCCTAAGTGTTCACCCCAAGCGGCCAAGCGCTTCCATTAGCTTCTACGAGATCCATCAATTCTAGGCACCCTGTCTGCCATCACCAGCTTCTGAAGCCTGCAAAGTGTGCCCTGTGGAGATCAGACTCCTCTTGCACGACAGCTTACAACAGGAGTTCCCAAATTTAACCTTATTTGCTAGCTACAACAGCAAGGGATGCTGGTATTACCACCTATCACCACCAACACACCTGCGGGGGCATCACAACCTATGGCAAGCATACAAATATCCCAGTTATACAGCAAAGATCGTACACCAGGTATTTTGAACAGGTTTCTAGGCTATAGTACTATGGGCCTCCTTCAACATTTTAGTAATTCTATCTTGCATTGACAAGAATTAAGGTACCAGAGTAACACTGAGAACTCCAAAATACGGCTCTTTCAGAAGAGCCAGGCTCCAAATTCAAGACGCACTAACACCGCTCGTCTCCTCAGGGGACAGCGCCCTTCTTTTACACTTTCATGAGAGAAGTATTGGTTAGCCTCAAGCCAAAGCTCAGCTGGTGCAACATTTCCATCTCCTACATCAGAATAATTCAGTTCTAAATTATCACTGTTCACAATAAAGCAGCCAGTGACTTACACCTTGAAGGTCACAAACAATGTTTCAGCACTGACTACTCAACATCATTTGGAAAGTCACAGAAGCCTAAACGTCGCAACTTCATTACTACAGCTCTTTTCATCCAATGTTATAAGCACTAACAAGTTTTGCCATCTTGATCAATACTATGAAGACTTCACATAAGGAAATGTTTTTGCTTTATTATAGGTACAGCATTTTAAGATTGTTTATATGAGGAAAAACAAAAACAAAACCAAAAAAAATAGGAACTAATTGCCTCACACTGTAACAGGCAAAACATGCTGGGTACTGAACAGCTCTGAAAGATGAAACCTCTGTCCTTGAAATTGTACAGTGTAAGAACTGTTAGAAAAAAAAAGCAAAAAGTAGAAGAAATTTATCAAGACTTAGAGTATCTCTCTAATGACCAGGGTTTTGAATAAGGAATTATAACACTATAGAATAGTAATTGAAGTAACAATTAGGACTAAAGGGAGAAAGATAAAGAGAGTTAACAGGAACAAGGGAAGCTACTAAGCAAACTGAAAGAAACAAAGAAAAAACAAACAGAAAGTGGTAAAAGCAAGCAGCAAAGGAAAAAATAAAAAGAATACTTAAGAATACTTAGCTCAAATTGCAAACCGCTAACAGAACTGAAAAACCCAAAGTCGCTACCCATGCAGTGGCTGTGGTCTCCACTATCTAGACCAAAGGTCCCAAAAACTCACAGCAACCAACACTGGTTAAAGCTACAAGACAACAAGACTGAGAGCAGCAGTTAAATCAAGTTAAAGATCTGAAACCTCCGAGACAGGCAATCTTTAGCTTTAACACATAAACAAGGAACTTGTTACAGAAAGCTGTTGGCTTTTCTTACTGATCAAGTCTGAAAGCAAAATTTCTGCTTCTATTTCAGGATACTCATAGAAGTAACAAGCTACAAGAACCATTCAAAAAAAATGGCTCTCTCCTCTTTTCCATCACTTCGATAGACACCAAGTCCTGCCCGTGTGTGTCCAAAGCAGCTCAATAGCTGTATGCACTGATATCACAAAAATTATTATCATTCATTTCACACTGATGAAAACCATGTCCCCACGAGTTTGCAGTGGCCAGCTTTCTTTCCGTCCCCTCCCCAAGCACAGCAAAAATTTAATTTGAGAACTACCACCCTTGGGATTTGTGAACTACTAAAACACATATTTCCTTCTTTGGGATTGAGAGCCTGCTTCCATTCACTTGCTATTCCACATCTCATTAGGAATACCCCTCTGGACACTGGCTGGAGACTTCCTGCATTTTCGCAGCCTGGCAATTCCAGGAGATACCACTAATCTGAGATCATCGGAAGACACAGGTACTATAAAACTAGCACTGAGTATTTTATCAAGTTTAATTACTGCTCAGTGCTGCTGAAGACCTGTACTTCTCCTAGTGCGACTTCTGAATGCTGCCTGCTTTTTCATCTGCACAATTTAAGAACTCCTGTAACAAGGCGTGCAAAGCTACTCTGGGAACTAATAACAGGTCTGGAAAAACCCAGACATACTGCTCTACTTCTCCCACTCTTCAATTTTCAGCAACGGAAGGGAGTGTAAATTGTACTTAATTGCAAAATTGTCAGCTCAGTCCTTGAGTCAGTAAATCATGCTTTTACAATTTCTCCTCATTCTCCCCTCTCTCCTTTCCCAGGGAATGCACACTTCCAGCATTATTTCTAATCTTTGAGCACTTCTGCTGTCTTCTTCCCCTACTTCAGCCCACAGCCTCCCGCGCCCCCCTTTCTTCTCACTTGCTCCTACAGGACGCCACATCCCACCTCCCCATCTCACACCCCTCCTCCATACAGTCTCTCAGCTCCTCGCTAGCTCAAGTTCTCAT
>NW_009648330.1:12414-16864 GCF_000708025.1 Charadrius vociferus
ATTCCTGCTCATGAGTTCATCTCACCAGTCACCGTTTTGTGGGGACCAGTCAACTCTTTGTGGGGGACCAACAAAGAGGGGGCCCCAGCACGAGCCTCGAGGAGTCACAACGCATTTCTTGTGGGTCCCCTTGGTGCTGCCAGCAAAAGAAGTGGGTCCCAGGCTCTCTACCTCCTGAATTCATACAGCCAGAGCTTAACTTTTGTGTTTGTTTTTAAATAAGCTGAAAGACTTCGAAATATTTAAAAGCAAACTTTGTGACTTCAAATCAGATATTGCCTGAAACAACTTGCTCCTTTTTTATAAAGCAGAGGGAGGAAGTTGATATAATCCCTCTAGAAAGCTATAAAAGTTTGAATTCTAACTTTTTCCTACTCCTATAAATGCCCACATTTACTTTTTGAACTGGAAATTAACACTTGATCTCTGATCAAACACAGTTAGAAAAATAAGTCTTATAAATAATAGAAGGAAAAGTTTCGAAGTCAATCTACAACCATCTCCCTTCTTTCCTTCTTATCCCCTTAACGATCTTTTTAAAAATGCAATCAATTTGGAATTTCAAATTTTGAAGTTTTAAAATTTAAAATTCTGATCTTGAAACTGTTAAATAAAACAGCTCTGAAGCCTAACATGCTCTGCTTTTAAAATCCAAAATGGTGCTAAATCCTTACAGTGAAAAAGCCCTTATGCTATGGTTAAGCTTACAGGCACACGCTCACTGACTGCAGCTGTACGGGTACAGAAAAGCAGGAGACCAACTGCTAGTATAAAAGGAAACTGTGAACTTAAAACTTTAATAGTTGTGAAACCAACAGTGAAGCTTTTTAAGTTTAACAATCTACTCAGCTTCAGGATAAAGTACTAGGAGTGCCTTTGTTAGCCCCACAAGTTCATCTCAAACGAATTCCAAGCTTGACAACTAACCCCCCCCTTTCCCCACTTTTTTAATATCAGAAAATGCAAGTACAAAGCTCTACGTTATCTGAAGCAGTCTAAAGCTTAGATAGTCTCATTAGAGACTATCTGGTTTAGCCCTTTGATTACATTTAAAAGAACATACATCTCTAATAGTACTTGTCACAATGAAGTATCTTCCACTGTATTCTTGTCTTGGGCACATTTTATGTCACAAAATTCACATTATATCAACTATAAGAATGAAATATCTGCTTAGCAAGTCATTTATTCCCACATTAGAAGGGATATGTTAGCCTCTCAGGATACAGGATTTCTCACATGCACAATGAAGGTAATTTGCTAAATCAAGTATTTAATAATAAACCATCAGTTCACCCCCAAATTAATAAAAGCACTTGGCACACTACTTACTAGTCCCTGTGCAAAGTACCGGGAGATTTTAAATCAGCCAAACAGTCACTTTACATGGGCAGAGCCAATTTCTCACAGCAACATTTACACAAAAGCACAATGTAGTAATCAAAGGTTTTACTCAAGGAAGGACTAGTGTCTCTAAACAGGAGTAAGTAAAACAAAGCAAGTCACACTTTGTTTAGCTTCTGCTTTGACAGAAGGTAGTTTCCTGATCGATTTCGCACTCTGTTTACTCACAGTTAGGCAGGCTATTCTCAAATTAGAAACAAAACAAGCTTGAAAACATACATTTTATTGGAGAAACCGATCCACAAACCACTATGCAGGCTCAGGTTTAAAACAAGCAATTAGAAGCTACTATCGAAGACAAATGTATTTAAATGGGAACTGAACTGGGGAAAATTCTACAAAGAAAAGAAAGCTCCTTCTACCGTAAAGACAGTTATCTATACTGGAAGTCTTTCAGCGGTTGCTGGGACCCCAGTTCTTTCCCTTCAGCAGTCAGACCAGCTGTTTACTTCCCTCCGTGTTGTGCAGATAAATACTTATAAAAGTGTCAGCTCTACATTGTCCAGCCAGCCACAAGAACTGTTGGTATAAATACCAGCCGGAGTTTCCATCCGAGTTTATATATCACCCTTGAAGTCCAGTAAGAGGTGACATTTAAAATGAGAAGGAAGAAAACACAAAGTAATGGTACACACCGCATATATTACAACAGAAGGAGAATCACTCATGCTAGTGTTGCGAGCAGACTGTATGCTGAATTCTGCAACTTTGACCAAAATTATGTTGCTGATTACCTTTATATTTCCCTCACAATAACAGCACACTGGAAAAATAAATTTGCAAATGGTACTATAAGAAGTTATTGGTTATAAATAATTTTTATCTCCAACAAGCATTCAGGGGATGTACTTTAATATTAGCCTCTTCTTCCAAACAATACCAAAAATAAGTGTTCCACTGTAAACTGTCATTTTTTCATATACTAATACTAATTTAAAAAAACAATTCAGCTGGATAGGTTCAATTAAAGGGATGTAAAGATATACATTTTTTGCCTTTAAAAAGAGAGACATTGTACATAATATACACTGAGGACTGTTTCGCTTATGTATTTTAAATACAGAATCCAACAGTTGTCCTTGCTACCGTGTTTACAGTTTGCTACTACACCCAAAGAACAACAAATGACTTGACTCAGCCACCTTCAACTCCCCCAGTGAAAAGGAGTAAAACTCCTAAATGAGAAGAGCAGATGGGTGGTCAGACTTCCTACAGGGAGATATGAGAGTAAAAACCAATTATATCTGCATACAGGTTCAAACAAGAACCTTTCTACTGCAGTTACTCTCAAATATTAACTCTTTGCATAACACATCCAGGACAAACTCGTGCAAAGACCACAATTTTTTGGAGGCGTTCAGCGGGCACACAAGCAGCCTCATGACTAGTTAGACCTCCTCAGGAGAGTAACATTGGAATACCTACAACAGTGTTTGAAGGCTCAGGTCCTTTACCTTCTTATGTGCATGATGGCTTATTCTTAAGCTCACTGTTAGCAATCTCCTGTGTACTAATTTGTAAATATGTTTATCACAAGGGAAACAAAACCATAACTCTCAAAGTTAGCTTATTACTACTGATAAATGAAAGCAGTAAAATTTTTAAACCCGTCGTGTCAGGGGAACATCCTTCCCCACACAGATGTTAATTTAACTCAGATTAGCCTCATGAATGCATTCAGTCAAGGAGGATATAGTTCATTTTGCCAGTCGAACTACTTTTCCCTTGAGAGTTCAGTGTTGCGAGACATTTTGCAATTCCAACTCGTATTTTAAAAATAAAGAGTATTACTATATCCAACGCCTACTTCATTTTTTCCTGCCATTCATGTTTTACACCTTTGTTTTTAAGGCTGGGGAACGTTAGTAGCCCAGCACCGTTAATGCATCTTCCCAAAAAGACAAGACCGAGCATTAATCTAATCATACAAAAACATCGTGGGTCCCATTCTGAAAGACAGCGAGTGCCCTCATCTCCCATTGATGTCAGACCACATAATGGTAGAAGTGTTGAGGTCTATTGTTCAGTCCATTTTTCCCCATCCTGTGAGGTCCTACCATATATTCATTACAAATGGCCGTACACTATAATACACTGATATAAAACAAAACGTAAGACCCTCCCACATTTTTTTGTGTGCTTACAAAACTCCGAGCATCAACAGCATAATTCAAATAAGGGCAGCGTACACAGTGCAACTGCACATGCATGCAAGCACTATTTTCCAGACGGAAGCAGCTCTTAAAGGGTTTTATTTTCTTAAAGAAATGGTATAGTTTAGAAGAGCCAAGAAGCCCTCCCAATGCAGTTCCTTACGTAAACAGGTAGTCATCCTGCAATTCCCAAATCTGGTAACAAAACCAAAAAGAGACCCAACATTTCTGAATCAGTCAACTTGGACACACACAGGAAGGGAATACCTACATGTCACTTGGGCAACTGCATATTCTTTAGCTATTATCTATAATACAGCATTACCATTTACTTCAATTGAAGTATTTCTCATCTACAAACACAGCTGCACTTGCAAGGCCTTGTATATTATCACCGAATTTTTGTTTGCTTGGTTGGTTTTTACTATTTTAAAGCCTGGTGTTGTCCACATAAAAGTAGACTGTGGCTTGTTTTGGAGGGGGGAGAATAGGGGAAGGTCCGCGGGTCAAAGCTCAGCTTAGTTAAGAAGGAGGTTTACACCAAAAACTCTTCCTGTCTGGATTTGAAGTTAAAGCGATTGGTTTCCTGCCCTAACCACCAAGAAGAGTTACAATAACGGAGCCTCAAACAAACATACGTCTGTCCGGAGAAAACCAGTTACAGTATTTATTGAAACGCACATCTGCTGGGGCTGCGGATTTGAAGTAAAAGCGATTGTTTTCCTGCCCTAACCACCAAGAAGAGTTACAATAATGGAGCCTCAAACAAACATACGTCTGTCCGGAGAAAACCAGTTACAGTATTTATTGAAACGCACATCTGCTGGGGCGCCGCCAGCCAGCCTCTCCCGGCAGACGGGCTGCAGGGGGGGGTTCCTCAGTTTTGCCCGGTC
>NW_009648330.1:18615-22229 GCF_000708025.1 Charadrius vociferus
GGGGGCCGGGGTCTACAGCGGGCGGCGAGATTGGTTTCGTCCTGAGCCGGAAAAGAGCAAAGCATGCGACTAGTAACAGGCCGTCTGGGGCTTTGTCCGTCAGAATTTACAAAAATGAAAGTTTTCAAACAAAAGGTGTAAACATTAGTGTAATCCGTTGGCTCGTCTTCCCTCCAAATGTAGTTTCATCAGCATCTCGTGAGTAACCAGAGACCAGGCAATTGCCTACCGACACATCTGCGCTCAGCAGCAGCATGATGTTCAGCAAAGAAAAAGGAGAACAAGTTTCTGCCTGGAGGTGAACAGTCTGCCAACATCACTTGCGCCCCATGGTATCTTAATTTGCAAAGAGCTAGGGGCACAGACTGCAAAACGACCACGAGCAATTATCATCTTAAATTTGCATTTTATATGAAAAGAGTTGTAGGTGTGTGTCCAATATCCTGCACAAATAATGGTGGCTGTAACAACATGGAAAGAGCATTACCGGTATTTGTGTTAACCGCATTACATCTAGTTGCAATTGAAATTATCTGAAGGCGTCCTGTCCAAACGCTCATACGCTTTATTTAGTGTCCCAAGAGCCGGACTCAGTGAGGTACAAGGGGAAGCAATTGTTCCCTAAAATCTTCTGTTAACACACCTGTTTGGAGAATGCAGGTGCTGAACTGAGTTTCAAGTCACGTTACGTAGTTGAACAGATGATGATGATGTCTCTCATATGTGAAAACAGTCTTGGGTTACGTGCATAATCATGGTATGCATTCTGCTGCTATTAGTGGAGGAAGATAAAGAATAAAGGGACTTAGAGATTTTTCTCAACCTTAAAAGTTATTATTTAAAGCCATACTTGAAAGTATGGCATGATTTTCAAACAAGATTTTTCACATTTGGGCCATTGTAGATTGCTCTTGTAGATTCACTTCTAATTTTGCATCCATGGTTTTCTTAGCAACTTTCTTCCCTAGACAAAATACATGGAGATTAGCTTTGTTGGCTAATGACTAACATTGTAAATTCCTGCAAACTGTGTTCTTTCTAGACTATTTAAATTTATCAGAAAGTCTGCCTATTTGTCCCCAATAAGTTGGGCAAAGTTTAGCCAGTAAAGTGATCGTATATTCCAGAAAAACTAGTTAACACCAGTATGCGTCAATTGTTGTCTTCAACTCAGCAAAATGAGGTTGAAACGGAACAGTGACAAACTACCGGTAAGAAGTGAAACCTGCCTCGTGTCACCTAGTGCACAGCTGAAGCGGACACTACCACACTCAGCTGGCGCCAGTCCCCTTCTCTGCCTGCAACAGAACGTGGGGCAAGGTATCACACAATTGAAAGCCCTCGCAGGGCAAATGCACAAGCAGACTGAACAAAAGACTGCACAAATTATTCAAGCATTTCCCCACTTTTAAGACTTTCTAATCTCAGCAGTCCTTTAGCAATATTGTTTTATTGTGTGTGTGCTTATATAGTTTCCTGTAAAGAAAAGGAAACAAACCACCAAATTTCATTTCGGGGAATTAGAACAAGAGCTGTACTTTAGATCTATGCAGCCATCCTCCGCTACCTGAAATAATAAACACTGATCTTGATTTTTGTCCTCTGCCTGACTCGGCACTCTGATACGTGCCCTTTGCCAGAGGTTGCAGTAACACGGGAATGGCATCATTCGGGCAGGGCATAACTCGACTATCCTGAGGCCCTTTCCAAAATCTAGAGGGAGGTGTGCCTCAGCAAACGGTTGCTCTGGGCTTGATTTACTCCTGCCTTTCCCAAATGTGTGCCTTAGTCCTTTGCCTTCGCTTCTAAATAAACCATGAGTCTTCTCATCCTGCAATGCCCACCTCGCCTTTCATTCGCAGACCCACACCTCCCATTGCCATTGCTCAGGTGGTGCCAGGCAAAACCCTGTCAGATCAGGTTTCTTTCTTTCTGGCAATGCATTTTCTATCTTTTGGTCATATCTGAGTCCTTACACTCCATTTTTCTTGCAAATGGCAAGTTGTCTTTGCTCTCAGTTAAATTCAGTTAAATTTCTCATTGCACGGATCAGTTTCTCCGTCTCATGGGTGCAGCCAGCAGGCAACTGCCGGTGTAGGAGAGGGACCTCACAGTTTCCTCAACTGCGTGACTCAGCAGAGACCTTCCCCAGCAAGCGCAGGGGAAGTCTTCATAAGACTTAGGCATATATGTCATCTTTGAAGGCTCAAACTATGCAACACATGCAAATTTATTATGCCAAAAGTTTATGAAGTGACCAAAATTCAGATCATCACAGCACCCCAGAATCTACGATCCTATTGCCAAAATAAGAAGCAAAACCAATTTTCAATTAATTCCTTTGTCCCCCCTCCTCCAAGAGAAAAACTAGTAAATAGGCAAAACCCTTTGGTTCCCCTGCCAACTTTTCAGAAAAAAGGATGTATCTGCGGAATAAGTTTTCAGGACTAAAATCTAAGTTAATCAAAGACAGATCCCTGAAATGAATTAAAGTCTACAACTTGCACAGACTATGCAAGAATCAACCCGGTGTTTATCAGAGTACCAAAAAGAAGGCAGCTTTTTTGTTTGCTTGTTTAGACCAAATAAAAGGAAGGATTTAAAAACATGTAATTAAAAATGGAGCTCTGATACAGGCTGCCATGGGTGCTTGTATAAAATTGGATTCAAACCACAACTTGACAAATTAACAGAAACAGATCAGTAGATTTTTCTAAGCTTTGGAAAAGCTTTTCAAGTCTTTTTTTTTTTTTTTTTTTTTTTATGTGTAGAAACTAGGCTACTGTATGCTTTTGGCATTAGGAAAAAACATTGACTTTCTGAGTGAGCATATTAGGCTAGCAATACCTATGCCTGTGAAGTCTGAGAAACATTTGGGGCACAAAATGGGGACATGGAGACAGAAATTGGGGGGGGGGGTGTTATTCAATTTTATATCTTCTTTTAAGAAAGAAAAGGAGAAACAGTAGTGTTGCCAGGCAGAAGTGGAGTCTTTCAAATACAGATAAAACATAAAAGGCTTAAGAAAGTGTCAGACCTTGAGGATGATTTTCAAGAGCAGAAATTGGAATTTGAAAGTTGGGTATCTGCTTGGTCTATCTGCCTCTGAAAAACCTCCCTCTGTAGACTTAAGATGGGGGCAGCGAAGTACTTTTAAGTCCTTATCTTGCAGAATTTTCTGTTGGGAGGACGGGATCATCCTCAGCACAACCATTAGGTTTCAGCAAGCCACAGTCCTGCAGCTGAGGGCAGGTTTTGTTTGAAGTCCGTATAACTCTGTGCAGTATATGAAATCCCAGCAAATGCCTCAATAGTAACTACAGTATAAAAAAATAGCAAACATGCAAACATTTGGAAATACTACGATCAGAATCAAGAGCTGCAAGAGCAGGAGTCAACCTTTAATACAATTCCATAATTGCCAATACACCTTTTTTTATTATGCAATAATTATCATGCCTGTGTATGCAAACTCAGCACATTTCCTGAAATATAATGTTGTGCCATTTGTTCACATTAGAAACTAAAAAGAGATTCAAATTCACGTAATCCGGCACATAGTTCTCCCTGTAAAAGTCTATCTTCCATGCAGATCAGAGAACTTAAGGCTGAAA
>NW_009648330.1:22254-70743 GCF_000708025.1 Charadrius vociferus
TTAAGCGGGAAAGAGAAAGAGAAAAGCAGAGGAAAGATAGAGAAAAAGAGAGAGAAAGAAAAAAGAAAGGAGAGAAAGAAAAAAAGAAAGTAGAGAAAGAGAAACAGAAAAGGAAAGGAAAGTCTACCTGCTTGCAAGATGGATTTCAATAAGAGTATAAAATGTTGCGCCTGCCATGGCAGGGCCTGCACCCCATGACTGTTCTGTCTTGCAAAATCTTTGCTTCCAAAAGCCGTTAGGTGATGAGATTGGTATTCTGTATCAGTCATCCCCATACTGAGTGACACTATTGTATTGTTTTAGGTTGGTATTTTTGGATAAGGCACCCTTTAGAAACATCGGGGCTTTAAAAGAGATTTCTTATGCTCACTTTAATAGTACAGTAGTCTTCTGTGCAAAAAAAAATACCTGTCAGTCCTTCTCAAATACCTCCTCCTCCTCGGCACCTACCTGTGTACTGCTGCCCGAGGCACACAGAGCTCTGCTGCTGCTGGGTTACTGCTAAATCCCCTCCTCAGTATCATCAATCTGAACCAGTCAAAAATTCTAATGGCCAAAAGTAGAGGATTTTCTTTAGGATTAGGAGGTTTTTTTCTAATATTTTTAAATACACAGGAAACATTTTGTTTGCTTTTTGGTTTTGGAGCCCTTAGGATACAGGTCTTCAAGCTTCGTTGGCAGCCATGTATGCTAGAAACGGTTTTGTAATGAAAGCTAAGCTTCTCACATAATCATATGATCCCAGCACCTAAGGGTTTAGAGAAAAATATTGAGAGATTTACAGTAAGTTACTGGAAGCTGACAACACTGCGTGGATCCTGGGAAGGAAGATCATACAATCTCCAAAACAGGTATATGAAAAATACCATCAGCAAGTTAAGATTGGAGCTGTCGAGATACAAAGTAAACACCACAGAGATTTTGTAATAGGCATTAGATGAAACACTAGCACCTAAGCAGTTCTCAACAGAAGCTTGGTGTAACTGATGGACAGTTAGCATTTACAGGATAGGAAGGTATTGGCCAGCAGATCAAAAAACTCATTTAACCATAAAAAAGGGGAGAAAAAAAACCAAAACACTTTAAACATAATGTGAGCAGTCTTGGCACTGCCCAGGCAAAATATTTCACCTGGCAGCATCACTTCAAGGAACAGGCTATGCCCATAAGTCCGGAGGTCCTCAGTGGTGCTGCTGAAGCTGCAGACCGAGGGAGCTGCTGTTGGACTCTCACAGAAGCACAAAGATCATTTGTCTTCCTAAAAATATGTAACCGTGAACTCCAGGAAATGGCGTAGCTCGCTCTTAAGTGAGCTCCTACAACATACAGTATGCAGGAAAGAAGACCAGAGGGTTACGTTGCTTTTATTTTTCTGTAGCTTTAAAACCTATTAGTCATTTCATCTTGCACTGCACTAGGCAGTTTTCAGATAGTAATTATTTTGGCCCATTCCTACTCTGGGCAGGGGCTGAACTTAATTTAATTCAAATTAAAATGAAGATGATCAGACAGTTATTTCAGTCAACTTCAATAGAAAGAAAACACCCTGTCGGCTGAGGGCTTTAAATTTCCCAGGGATGTTGAAAAAGCAAATTAAAAAAAAAAAAACCCAAAACTGTTTTACTTAAGCAACTAAAGATTTGCCTGTTAAAAGAGGAAGAAAAGGCTTTCCTCTGGGGCAGAATACCTGGCAGGAAGGGTGTGTGTTTGTTTGTTGGGGGGGGGGGAGAAAAGGGTAAGTAAGTTGGCTCCTCCTGGAGCTGTACATAGACACAATCACTTCTGTTTCTCAGACAACTGCTTCCAAAGGCAGGCAGCAGCAGAAAACCAGCGATACTACAGAGGCACGTCAGTGGTGACCCTACAGGGCTGTGAGAGTTTCAGCTTTAGAAGGGAAGGCGTCCTGCAAGCACATCCCCAGTACCCGTCTGTTTACAACAGAACTGGGGGGTGATTTAATTTTCTTTGGGAGACTGGGCTGACTTGTGATGTGGTTAAATTCTATAAGCGAGCAGATGTTAAACAGCCCCGTTAAAAGCTGTTGCTTGCAGTTTGTTATTGGTTTAGTTTCTAGGTCAGTTTTCAAGTCGAGCCAAGAGAGGGTATGTATACCGATCATTTGCTCTACTTCTTTTAGTGCTAATGGGGAGATAAAAGCAAATGGGTGCCCAGAGCATCCCTGGGTAACTTCTATCAACAAGCCACGCACAAGCTGGGAATTCGTAAAAGAAAACCCAAACTGCAGTTGAAGGTGACAAATAAATGTAACAGTAAGAACTCTAGAGTAAGCCTTGGCATAGTTTCACCATCTTCATTTTTTACTGTCAGCAATGAGCATTTTCAAAATGGATTTGAATCTAAAGGCTCTTGAAAAAGGGAAGGTACTTTCTTATGTTCCATTTCATATTTGAAGCCTCAGAGCTGCTGAGAATTACATACGTAGTTCTGACAGCAAGTAGTTCCCTTGCTCACTGACACGACGCAAGGGTTTAAAAGCTGAATACATCTCAGTTACAAGCTGAGTTTTTGAGGGTCTCCAAGTCAATGAAAGGACTTAGGGGTTAATCCCAGATGCTTTGCAGATAACAGTGATCATCTCGTCGATTTTAAAGGGCTTTGGTTCAGATGTCTTACTCATTATCTACCAAAATATACACAATTTATTCTACGATTAGAAAACGTAGTATGTTAAAAAAAATGCAGCCAAAGAAAGGGAAGTTGTTTTGATAGAATCGCATTCCTGTCAGACATTTGCCCAATGGGTCCAGAAGGAGCAAAAAAGCATTTCATCAGGCAGAAATGACAAAGCAGAGCTTTAGAAAGACTTGGGGGCAGAATGCGTGCAGAGCCACGGGAAACACTGCCGGAGACACACAAAAATGCACACTTTTACAGGCGGTGAGCATGGGGCAGTGCTGTCGTTATGGGACAGCCAGACTTGAAGAAAAGGGCTCCTGATGCTAAATACGAGCCAATAATCCTCAAAAGCTCCAGGGCAGCCCAGGTATCTGTAGTCCAAGCCCAAAGAGCCCCCTGAGGAAACAGAGACAGGTATGCATGCAGCCGCACTTCTCCGTGTTTCTCTCGATACCTGCGCAGCCCCTGTTTTTTCACACGCGCCCGAAGAGCTACTCCCACAGCTCATCCGTTTTGCAACGCTTAAGCAGGAACAGAAGTGGCAGCTCAGCTCCTGAAAAAAACAGCACCAAGCAGATCTGCACATGAGAATAGACCAATACTCAGATTTGGTTGGACTTCAAAAGCTTATTGTGCATGGAAGCAGATGAGCAGGATTGTGGGGAGCATCCAGCTGGAGGGGATTATTATTGCTTCATAATGAAATGCTCTAGCATTCTGAATTCACCTGCTTTATGATATAGGAGAAGCATTTCTATTTTCCTTTCACTAATTGTGTACAGCTCTACAAGTTTTTGTGAAAACCAGACAAATGTGGGTGGTCAGGAGGTTGAAAAATATGCTGGTCTTTAAGCAGATCCTGCGTGTCACACCCGTAGCTGAGACTTTAACTGCTATTTGACAGCGATACACTGCTTTCTGTTTACATATATACTGCATAAATCCATATGCTTCTGATTTGAGTAGAAACTCTTACTTTTAACATGGCAGGATGTTCCTTGGGCAGGAGGGGGAAATAATTCTTGTAGGAGGTAAACACAAGACTGGGATTACAGTGAGAATAAAGTCGAAGAGAAACCCTTGTGCAACTTGCTATAGTCAATTTGCTTAGGCAAAGCAGACTATGGGCCAAGACGCAACTAAAGACTGAGGAGTGTTTAACATGACAAAAAGACCGGACTTAACTAAGGTCAGGTCTGAAACCAGTAGCTAACATGAAATGCAGTAACGCTTAAGTTACACTCCAATTTAGAAGGCAAAAGGAGTACAGTCTCTGCGCCAGCCTACATGCCTTGGCAGGGATGGGAAAGCCATCAGAGACTTCCAGAATGAAATAATGTCTCGGCTTGGCACAGCGGCAGCTGCATTACCAGCTTCTACAAGGTTTGGTCATCGAGTTTAAACTCAGCTACAAATCTTCAACACATCTGTTTTTTTTCCCCCCGATAACACAAATGTAAAAATAAACAGTTCAAGTTGACTAGTATTTTTTAAGGAAAAATGCCATAGAAGTAATTTAGAACTTAAATTATTATACATGCCAAGATTTGTCAGAATTAAATAGCAAAGAAAAAAACAACTCCCAAAACAAACAGCAAATCCCCACCTCAATCCTAAATGGAAAAGAGCATATACAGTATGGCCCGTAATAAGCAGAAATGGCTGAGATAAAGTCCTGAGCAGCACGGCAGCCTTTAAAAGGATTTAGGTTAAAAATTATTCTTTCTGGACCAAGTCTGCAGCAATGATGTTTAGAGAAATGTTGTGCAACCGTTTGAAACTTATAAAGATGCATTAAGTGGTGGGAGTTTGATTGATAGAAGTATTTAATGCAATGCATGTATCAAAGCTCAGCCAGTTCTGCAGTTAGAGTTCTGTAATTGGTTTCTAGGGGACTTGGATAAGGCCCCCATTTGGTAATAAAAATATTGTGCAGAAGAATAACTGAAATAAAAAGTCTCCAAGTCAGCTAGTGATATTCCATAAAGGATAAATACACTTCATCAGCAAGGCAAGCCAAATATTATCCTTTTTACCATGGTCTATTTGTACTGTTAGGATTTTTTTCCCTTAACTCATCCTCAGAGCTGCCGCCCTCCCCCTCTGACAATATTAATGGCAGCAAAGAGCTTCACTGCTTTGCCCTCTCCTTTTCCTGCCGAAGTCAGTGTCTATCTTGCAGCTGACTTCGAGAGCAGCAACTTCTAGCCTTTTTCTACCTTCTTTGGAAGATGAAAGAATAAAAAGAACTCTACACGGCAGATGCTAATCACATTGTTCAATCCACACATCCCGGCAATAAAAACCTAGGAAGAGAAGGACATGCCACTTCGATGATTCTATCATCTCCTCTCACAACCATGTTCCTAAGGAGAGACTATTATCATTTAACAGTCTTTAACAGACTGAATCTAGAGTACAGAGGACCTAAGGACTTCCCCAGGTCGTTCAAGTGTGCGGCAGCAAGAGTTAATGGATTCTACACGCGCCATCGACCTACCAAGCTGCTGTGCTGATCACCGCTTCTCTGTGTTTTTATTCTTAACAGGGTACATACAAACACAAGCAAGGGAAACAACATTGGTGACAGGTAAGTGGGAAGGACGAGAAGCAGGCTAAAGAGAAAAACAAGTGGAGAATTAAACAGTGCTGACGAAGGGCCACATGAAGCAGGGATGCCTTTCATTTCAGTTTAAAGTACGAATGCATTCCCTTATATAATAAGGTCATTTTTTTCAAAAGTTATTTGACCATAATTGTAATTTTGATGGCAGTAAATTTCCACATCCAGATGTGCTGAAGAGATGTTTCTTCCTTGAGTGGTTTAATTACCCTTCAGGCAAAGGCTCCCAGTAACCTTGCATGGCTGAGTTGCAGCCAGCCAGTGGCACAGTATGGTTGACACAGCGCTGCTGCGGGGAAGCGGTGTCACCAGCAGTGACAGTCACTACGGGCCCAGAAGGGAGGAATCTGTGTGAGAAACAAGGACAAGGAGAAAGAAATAAATGCAAAGGGGAACTAGAAAATGCACAGCAGTGGCATAAGTCAGAAGAACTAAATATCTTCTTAAAAACGGGAGTTTCAAGGAAGCCTCTGATGTAACTGGAAAATATCTGCATGAGCAGGAAATCTGGAAAAATGGCCTATGGGAAAGGGAACGAGTTGCTGTGTGGGCTTGTCAAGGTACCTGCACATACAACAAACATTTTAGCATCATTGCATTGGAAAAGTGCAGGGGTCAGGGTAAAGTAAGAAGCGAGGAGTGTCCGTCCTTCCATCTGGTATGTGCACGAAAGAGATCCCCTACCCACTCTGCCCTGCACCAACCAGTCACACAGTATCACTGGTGGTGCCTCAAGCCCGCACCGTGATATGGCCAAGGCCATCCTCGTCACTCCAAAGACAGTCAGCAGTTTATGACAGAGATGCTGTCAATCAGCCTGGGTCCGAGAATCCCCTGTCCGTGACTGTGTATTGCTCAGGCTGAAGGATGACAGTCTGTAGAAAAGGGGACTTCAAGAAGCAACTCCTATACGAAGTAACAGAAGAGAAAATAATATCGCAGCATTACAAACAGGGATGAATCACACCACACTGCCAACAAATTCTTCTTAGAAACCAACAAAACCCTGAATAATAAATCAGGTCAAATAATTTTTAAGTCTCACGCCTAATTCTGGCATTTTCCAGGAGCCTTGAAGTTTACCGGCACAGTCTCCTTATTGCTTTTGCATTTCTTGCCAACAAATTTTCTTTATTTTGCTTTTAAAAATCTGCACTATTTAACATTTAAAAGGGGTGCACGCAGATACAATTGCCATACGTATTGAAAGATTAGCCAACCAACACCCACTTTCACAAAGAGGAGAATAAAATGCCTGTGGTTAATAATCCAGATACCTGCTGCTTTCACAACAGCTTCATTTCTGGTCAACAGCGTCTCCGACTGACAAAGCATGGCCACCACGGAGGAGAGAGGAACTTGGTATGAAACCCTGTGTGGTACCCCAGCTTTCTGTGGACCATGAATACCACAGTCACAGAGGCACCTGCGTGTCCTCTTTTCTCTGTGGACTAAAACTCCTCAGCACCATCCGCCTTTGAAATCACCAAGATGACCGCACTGTGGTGACAGACATTCATTGCAAACAGTCGTCTTTTTTAAACAACAACAAAAATCTATACAGAATAGCTTTCCTTTTCAAACTTTACTGAATCATCCATCTGATCTTCACAGCTGTTGTAGCCTCTCTTCTAGTGGGAGACACAACACTAGGAATTTAATTGCTGTAATTTCTGTATGTTGGCCCAGTAGCAGGACTTCCATATTATTAAAAACTCCTCAAATAAGGATTTTCCAGGAATGCTTCTGATCGAACTGCAGGTATCAACACTAAAAGACAGATTCCTATTTGCCCCCCAATTATAGACATGATCTTCCACGTGGGCTGTACCAGACCCCAACATGCGCAGCAGTTTTTACACGTAACTGTAGCACATCGCTGTGCTTAAGGAGCTGTAATTGTGTACAGTTGGTTCAAAGAGTATTATAACCAAACAGATAAAATAACTGAAGGATATAATTCAGAGTCATTACTCATTATTAATAGTCATCTAATGAATGAATGATGATTTAACTATCAGTTGTCACAGCCAGCGACAGTAATCTCCAGTACAAATGGTGAAATCTGAGTTCTCAGGAATACACATCCCGTTTCCAGCTATTTCCATCACCTCACTGGGGCTCCCTGTAGAGATTACGTGTACCTGTGTGTCACTGTACCTAGCTGCCATCTTTCTGTTTCCCCTCCCAAACAGATATGAACTCTCACTCTACTCTGCTTCCATCCCCCCTTGCTTACCTTCGCCTTCCCCATCTTTTCAGCCTTCTTCCCTCTATCCTCAACACCTGCAGAGACCACCGTATTCCTGCACAACGTCAGGCACACCTACCATCATTGCTTACAAAAGGAACACGCTCTCGCAGGTTTGGACTCACACGACAGACTGTTTGCATGAAGAAACACCTTTTACCACGTAATGCACACAGTGGCTTTACATATAACTAGAGGAAATTGTGGTGGTGAAGACAACGCTGTATTCAAAGCAGCTCATGGCAAACAGAATCCCCAAACGCAGCCAGTCAATACCGAGTTCTCGCTCAGAGACTGCTGTGAATTGAGTTACACATATGATAGGAACTAAGAAAGCTACAGGCATTGAAGTGGAAGTCCTCTTTCATAAACCTTGCTGTTTTCAGCTGTCCATACACAGAGAAGACCACCTGGTTCATATGATAGGAACTAACAAAGCTACAGGCATTGAAGTGGAAGTCATCTTTCATAAATCTTGCTGTTTTCAGCTGTCCGTACACAGAGAAGACCACCTGGTTCATATGCTTTTCGGTCCTGAGCAGCGGTCTCTTCCATCTCTCAGCATCACCTTCACGCGTTTTTAACGCAGCCTTGCTTTGGGGTCCTGCAGCAGCTGAAGAACGCGAGATGCTACCCAGCCAGCTGCCAGAACGTCATGCTTCAGAGGAGCTCTGGGAGCTATATTTAAGTGCTCGCTATAGAGAATGAACGCAGATTGCAGCAATCACTGCTGCATGGAAAATGCTGTGACAAAAGACACATCTCCTTTCGTAGTACAGATATGCCGTTCTCCCACTTGCCGGGAGCAAATCGCTGTGTTCCTTTGGGAATGACTACAGCCTTCTACTTCAGCGCTACCTTGTTTGTTTGGTTTTTTTAAAGCCAGATGGGGCAAAGGATAAGCAAGTCCTTACTAATGAAGAAGCGTGTATGGAGTCTGTTTTCTCCTTCTTAGGAAAATTAATTCCCTTGATCTTCTTCCTCACGGATATGATTTTAACAGGTAACCTTCCTTCTCATAGTTGTATTTCAGCCCTGATATTGCAAAAAACATTTTTAACAGAAAAATAAAGAATTGCTACCCAAAAACCTCTTTTCCCAAAACAAAACGCTGCTCTCTAGTGGAAGATGATGATATGATCTCATTTCATAAGAAGAAATGTTTTAAAGTTTTCATTTTATCAGTTACAGGAAACTTTAATGAATTTTCACAAGCACTGACATACAAGAGTAGTAAGGCTGGTTTGTTTTATTTCAGCCTTTTAGATTGCCCTGTAAGATTTTGGTATTTATTGCTCAAGATAAATTTGCTATGCATTTATATCAATACTATAATCACATCCAAACAAACTGCCAAGTATTTGTGAATTAAAATATTAATACATTTTCTACTTTCATCCCTTTTAGTTTTTCTGTTCTTAGACAATATAAAAAACACGGGTTTTTTTCTTATTTCCTTATGGGATTTTTGCATATTTAATTACTGACAGCTTTAGCTAACCATTTTGAAAATACAACAATCATCAGTTACGTTCACAGAAGAACTTAGGCAAATATGCAGATCCTGTGAAAACTGTTATCCTGTTTGCTGTAGGTTTCTAAAGACATTCCTGTCTGCAAGCACAGTGATACACAACTGAGGAATTACCTGTTGCGGTGGTTCCTTCAGCTTATACTGAAACACTGCCAAGTGGTCAGACATCACGGAGTATTTGTCCTGAAGGAACCAAATTTTATCCTACTTGTAGTTAATTTATAAAACACAGCATTCATTTGCTTTCCTTTTATTTATTTTTTTAAAAGCAGAGATAAAACAAAAAGTGGAATAGCCCTCCATACTAAATTTCTTTGAGTTATGGACCAAAGCAGCACAGTTCTAGATTTATTCCCAGCTTCCCATACTCGCAACAGGAAACCTAGATAGCACGTGCTTCTGTTTTCTTATCTCTCTGCAGATAAGAGACATGTGTAAAGTAGTTTCCTGATAAACACACTACAAAAGTACTTTATTTTTTTTTTTCTATGAAGTGCCTTTAAAAAGAAATTGCTCTCTGCATATTGGTTTACTAATTAATTCTAACTCCAATTTTTCCCTGCGTACTTCTTCCACCTTAAGTACTCTTCCCATCAAATGCAAATGCTAAGGGAAGGGAACAGTAGTTTGTCAAAGGATATAGGTTAAGCAGCCACAGATTGCTATTTAGTGTAAATCTCATCTGTAAAAATACAGTCCTGTCAGGTCTATATCTAGTCTTCCATCAAAATTAGTTGGGCTATATACGTTGTAGAATAATACGATGCTGGCTTCCAAAAGCATTCCAGCTTAGCTCCAGCCAGCAGCAGCTGAGGCTGCACACCCCACCGGAGAGCCCTGCGCAGCACCACAGCCCACGGCTGCAGCCCTGGACACGTGCTTGGCTCTCCTCAATGTTCTCAGCTGCATCCTGCCATCCGCACAGCTGCCGCAGAAATGTGTCGCACAGCCAACACCTAACCATCCCGCAACAGTCTCGGGAAGCAAGAGTTTTACTTAGCTGCTCCACTGGATTTTTTCATTGCCCTCTTCCCCTTCACTCACGCTTCTGCTGATGCTCTGCTCTGCTCCCATTGCTGAAAAGATTCTGCCCTCACCGCCAAGCTCAGCCCATGCCTTGCAACGCACAGTGCGCTCCAGCAGACGCTGCAGCCATCCACCGCTGCCAGGCCTCCACCATCGCCAGCTCCAGGCTCGTCCACCGCTGTTGTCACCAGAGGAGCAGGTCATTTTCTGCATTCCCATCAGAGGGATCAATGGTGGTTTTCCATTTGTTTGTTTTTAAGGCAAAGAGACATAGAGAAGCTCCCCCCATCTCCAAAGTATCTACTGCAGCATTTTATGAAGTAATTACTCAGCTACTCCTATTGTTAGCCAGAAGGAAAAAGTGGAGATGGAGAGGGTCTTTTGACCCACAACACATCAAATCCAAATCTTGAAAGAATACAAATGAACAATCTATCTGCTTTGCCATTGACTTGAGATTTAGACAAAGAACTGTTTCCAAGTTTTAGTCAAATCACAAAATAAAGTAGTATTTTCAGTAGACCTCACTGAGGAAAAAAAATAATCAAGGGTCAGTTTACAAATAATGACTTACCGAGGAGTTTCTAAGCCTGACAACTAAGGAAAAGTTTACCCTTGTTTTAGAACAGATGAGAAATATGCAGAAAATTAGAAATCAGGATATTCATAATTAGCATAATGAATTTGGATAGCCAGTTCTTGCTTTGTTAAAAATATGCCATCAACAGTACCAATATGAATCAGGGTTCCCATCTCAGCCCTCCCACTCGCAGCTGCCTTTGCTGCCTGACCGCTGCACCACTGGCTACGCACTTCATACTTCACATTCCTCAGCAACCCCACTGTTCAAGTTCAATGCCGATGTTCGACTGGAGCTGGAGGATGTTTAGAATTTTAAGGGCCTCTGGTGATCAAATTTGAATGATAGAACCTAATTGTCCACATAAGCTAACGGCTAGAGATTTTGGCATTAACTTCACAGGTGTTTTTACTGTAATAAGTACACAAACAATTCCGAGATATGATAAATGAATCAGCGATGCTTTTCCACTCAAAGACATGTTGGCTGTTTGGGATGTTCCATTCTAGGGCTTCTTTTGTTATCTAGTAATTTTTCAGAAATGAAACTATTTCTTGAAAATTTACATTTAACATAGTTTTTAATTTCAGTTAGCACATTAATTAGAAAATAGAAGAAAATATGCAAAATATTTATTTTTAAAAGTGAAACCTTTGCTAAAGATAAGAAAATTAATGAAAATGTAAATTTTAAGAAACATCCCAAAGTTGCACTATATGTATTTTATATATATATATTATAAGGTCTCCCCAGAGCCTTCTCTTCTCCAGGCTTAACAACTCTCTCCGCCTGTTTTCATAGGAGAGGTGCTCCAGCCCTCTGATCATCTTTGTGGACCTCCTCTGGACTCACTCCAACAGGTTCACGTCCTTCTTGTGCTGAGGGCTCCAGAGCTGGATGCAGTGCTCCATGTGGGGTCTCACCAGAGCAGAGTAGAGGGGCAGAATCACCTCCCTCGACCTGCTGGCCACGCTGCTTTTGATGCAGCCCACAATGCAGTTGGTCTTCTGGGCTGCGAGTACACATTGCCGGCTCATGCTGAGCTTCTCATCAACCACCACCCCCACATCTTTCTCCTCAGGGTTGCTCTCAATTCATTCTCTGCCCAGCCTGTATTTGTGCTTGGGATTGCCCTGACCCATGTGCAGGACCTTGCACTTGACCTTGTTGAACTTCATGAGGTTTGCAGAGGTCCACCTCTCAAGCCTGTCCAGGTCCCTCTGGATGGCATCCCTTCTCTCTCAGTCTGCTCTCTTGAATTCCAGGGTAGCGAGATTGCTGTGCGCCCTCCTTGCTGCCCTCCGGATCTTGAACTCCACCATTTCATGGTCACTGCAGCCAAAGCTGTCCTTGAACTTTACATTCCCCACCAGCCCCTCCTTGTTGGCGAGAACAAGGTCCAGCATGGCACCTCTCCTCATTGGCTCTTCTGTCACTTGGAGAAGGAAGTTGTCATCAATGCATTTGAGGAACCTCCTGGATTGCTTATGCCCTGCTGTGTTGTCCCTCCAACAGATATCAGGGTAGCTGAGGTCCCCCACAAGGACCAGAGCTTGTGAACACGCAGCTGCTCCTATCTGTCTATAGAGGGCCTCATCCGCTCAGTCTTCCTGGTCAGGTGGCCTGTAGCAGACCCCCACAATAACATCACCTGTCCATGCCCTCCCTTTAATCCTGACCCATAAGCTCTCGGTCCGGCTCCTCACCCATCTCCAGGCAGAGCTCCATGCACTCCAGCTGGTCATTGACACAGAGGCTGACACCCCCTCCTTTATCCCCTGCCTGTCCTTCCTAAAATCCAACAGCTAATTTGTTTACTGACAGTAGAGAAACACCCAACAATAATTTTTAATTCAGAGTGCTATTGTGTAAACAATCTATTTGGGGCTGAAATAGTTACGAAGCACACAGCCTGCTCGGAGGGCAAGATGTGTTTATAATTACTTTAAGCAAGATAGGTTTTATATTACATATTTATTTAGGTTGTAAATACCTGAGATTTAAGCTCAACAATCCTCAATTGTCTTAATAACTAAAAGCAAATGAAGGATATGGAGGCTAGGCCACCCATAAATTAATTATGCACAAATATAATGCATCAATAAACAAACACAAGGTTTACATTTTCTTTATCTCTGCCTCTCTTTATTGTCATATTAAAGACAATGACAGTGGATGTAATTTACTTAATACTTTTAACATATACAACAGAGTAAACCCACCGTTTAAATAGCTGCATTTCACTATATTTACAAAAAAAAAAAGGAAAAACAAAGAGGTGGTTACTCATTCTAATACAAACTCCACCCATTTACACCTTTTGTTTATTCACAAAAATACCAAGCACTTGCAGTAGAACTTCCCATGATAAAACGAAGTACTTAGGCACAGGAAAGGTTTATGGGCTTTCTCTCTGTTTGGCCCGTACCTGTCTAATACATCTTTAAAAAGAAATAAAGCTAAACTTCTATACAGACAAATCAGTAGGTGGCAGTCTCAGTGAGATCACAAAGAGAATTTGAATTTATTCTTACGTTTCTATTGTTAAAAGGGAGATAGCAAAATATATACGGCTTTTAAAGCAGATACTAAACACATTACATTCGCAACCTTTATCCTGCCAAAATCTAGGCAGAAGTATACCTTGGTATCACATTGAAAATACAAAATAATTGGAGAATAACGATATTGAATTTCCCATCAGTTCTTCTCTGCACGGAGGATGAATTAAAAAATAAACACTGTGGCATCTTAAGACTTAAAACAACAGATTTACATTCTCTGAACGTAGCCTTACGCTTCTCTTTCGGTTGCTACATGAAGACAAACTGCAGCAAAACTGCAGCACTAACTCATTCATTTTCAAATGCTAGATCATTCAGCAGCCTGCTTCTACTTCATTAGTGCACAGCTTCAGCTTTTTTCTCTCCAACCTCGACCCATGTTCTCGGCACACAGAATATCCAAATGCTGCTGACAAGAAAACACTAAGATACTTTCCCTCCATAGCACCAGAGTGAATTTAAACACAGTACACTGAAATAATTTAAAAATGTATATTCATTCTGAAACTGTTATAGTGGGCTAAAGATTAAAATACTTTCAAATTATTTCATGTCCACGCAGGAAAACAGTTTCCTTTCTATTTCTACTTTATATGTTAAAATAAAACCAGGTTGTTCAGATGACCTTGCTCAATTGCCAAACTTCCCAAAACCAAGACTGCAGTAAGTTTCAGATTTGAGCAGTTATATGTAACAGCTGCTATCATATGAAAAACTATTTGTAATTTGTAATGTTCTTATAACATTCTTCTCAGAATTTACTAATAGCTTTACAATCTGCAGCTTCTTGTAGGTACACCCCAAAGCAGAATCCTGGGGAGAAAAACCATTTACTGCATAATCCCTTGGGATAAATGAAAAAACAATAAAAAATGCAAGCAAAGAGCAAACACTTCAAACAATTTTAACAGCACTCCTGAAGTTTAACTCAGCATGAATCAATCAGGGACTCAGTTCAGGCAGTCTGAAGTCTCTGTTCTTAAGAGCTAGACTGACCTCTGCAGCTCCTGTTGAAAGGTCATTTCCAAATGGACTCCGTGCAAGCTCACAGAACTCCTGCAGGTTTGTGTTGTTTTGTTTAAATCAAATCTGATTACATGTGTCTAACACTGAGTTACTAACAACTTCCACACATTAACATTAACACAAAGGTCTAATTCTAGCACATGAAAAAGAAAATTTTATCAGCCAAAATTTACTTTAAATTTACTTCCACTCTTTGGTACAGAGAAACCGCTCCTTTCAGGGTCGGTACTAACAGCTGGTAAATAATTGGCCAATCCTTCTGATAGTATTTCACTTACCAATTCCCCGTTGTTAAGACACACAGAACTGATAATGCGTGTTTCTTAATTAAATTATGTTTTCTTGCTATTCCTTGTTTTGCTGTAGTGCATTATGTCCAAGTGCTATGTAACAATGGGAATATGAAATTCATTATTATCAAATATCAGAGGCCTCCTAGGAGGGGTTGATTCTTTGTCTGCTTTGTGCAACAGTTTAAAGAGTCCTGTTCCAATATTCATCGGAATTCCCATGATGATGCACTCAGAAACACCTGGGGGAGAGGGGGGGGAAATAAATATCAAAACATGTTCAACATCTCAAGAGTATGGATTTACAAAACTATTTTCATTTGCCCATTCTGTATGCATTGCCTATCAAATCTCCTTGAACCACACATGTAAAGACCAAGGCCTCTTCACAAGATAAATTAAATGTTACAGTCATCAGATCAGTATGTTACTTAATTGGTGCTACCTTAATTCTACATGGTTAGGAAAAATTCAGCCTAACCTAAACACCTTCTCTAGCAATGGAAGAGCTTCAAAAGGTTTGTTTTCAGAGAAGACACATTCCACTCAGTGCCAATAGCAGAAGATGCAAGGCAACGTTACTTCATATTCATTCCCTGACTCAGTGCTAAGACTTCAGGCAAATGTGACCAAGTTTGCCCAAACCCCTGCAGCTTCCCAGTCAAAGAGGCATATCACTACTTTGTACAGCCCCTACAGCACACAAGTTACAATTGATAAAGGAAATACCTCTCTAATGCCTAACAAAATAAACCTAACCTGGTTTTGCATGATAACCTTTCAAGCTGAGACAACTTCTGAACCATGGAAATTGCATTTGGATTTTGGGAATCCTTTTTGCCTTGCAATACTTACATATGTACAACCAGGAGCCCTTCCTCCCTACCTCACAGACAAAGCAATAGTTTGCAGCATCTGACAGGAGCCACATATAGCAGAAAATGTTCAGACAGAACATGCCACTGTAACAACCAAGTGTATGTCCTATATCTGCTCAGATTAACGTATAGTAGGGGCCAACGGCAACCGCTGCGGACGGGTGAAGATAATGACGTTGATGGTGGCAGCACACTCCGCTCTAATGACCATCCAAGTCTTCTCTGGTGCAATGTCTTGTAACACAACCAATAGAATCTATTGCGAATGTAATCATCTGGCTGACAGCTATGAACTGCTGCTCTCGCTGTCAGCTGGAAGAAGCTAGACAGAGATGAAGCCAGTCATACTGCTCTTATTGTGGAGTATATTCTTGACACTTCCCTTCCAGACCACCTCCTCATAAATGAGTATCGCAACAGTGACCTGTAGCTGTCAGTTGCCACTCTTAATTTAGAAATGAGAGTGCTGTTGGCTACACCTTGGGAAGGGGACGGAAAGGTAAACTGACTGTATCTCCAAGCAGTGGCTTGCAAATAGCAGCACTGCCTGCTGATTCTGCTTCTACAGTGGATCCTGCTGGAACTGGATGTACTCCCTTCTGCTCTCGTTTGAACCCACTCTGCCCAATGAAAAGTGTCATCAGCAATCCTCCGAAGAAAATGCTTGTCTTTATGTAAAGCAAGAATCAGCTCTTCCCCATTTTGTCAAGGGGGACAAAAAGCATTTTACAAGACAAAAGGGATTCAAAGGCCACATGGTCTAAAACTACACCCACACATTCAGGAGCAGCACTGATTAGAGATACCATTCAGTTCAGCACCTATAGTTGATTTTGGGTACATACTCATTTTTCTTGGCAATGTTTATAATTCTTTCCTGCTCTGGAGATGCAAAACCATGAGTGTGCGAGTGTTTTCATAGCAATTCAAAGAGATAACTAGTGATGGCCAGGTCAGGCAGCTGCACAGCACTTTTTTATACAAGCAAGCCAGTATCATCTTTTCAGTTTTGGAAGACAGACAACAATTTTCTGTTTTGTCCATTCCATTTCCTTATTTGAACTAAAACATTTATATAGAAGGCAACATGAAAAGATCTTTGGTTTCTACATTATTCAAAACAAGATTTTACCAGCACAGGGAGGACTTTGAGAAAACATTTTCTTTTCCTTACTGTCCAGGACAGAATCAGTCTCCCATAGATTCTTTGACAGAATCACGGGCAAATATTTAAAAAAAAAAAAAAAAAAAAAAAAAAAAAGACAAAAAAAGACAATCCCACTCACATGGAGTGCTGGACAGCCAGAAAGCAGCCGAGTTCTTAAAATACAAACTAGTAATACAAAGGTTTCTAAGATTCCACCTATTCAAAAAATATACTGTCCAACAAGCACTGGTTGAAATTGACTACACTTTCGAAGACCACCTAGAAATACATGCAAACTAGTAAACCTTAACATAATACATTCATATTTTTATACTTCATTAACACCCAGAAATTCCAAATGAGCAGTTACAGCTCCAGGATGGTAGACCTTACACAAACAGATGATGAAGAGGGTAAAACTTGCTTGACTTCACCTGTTCTCTGTTTAACCTACTAGATAGAGACTTGTTAACAAATCATTCCAAAATGTATTTATTAGCCTAAAGGACAACAAAATCTGGGAGGAATGGAATGGGGGCAAAGAAGTTTAAAAAAAAGAAAAATTGTTTTAATTCCAAATATTAGAGTACATGGCAGAAATGTAAAATTAAGAGACAAACAGAATGACAACACTCATCTATTTGAATTTTCTGTTTGGCTGTGTATATGTGTGCATGCATGCACTTGTGTGCATGTTCACTTATATTTTTAAATTCTTATCAGATTCTTTCATAAATTCAGTGAGAAGATGATTCAGTGGACGTTAATGAGCTTTGTTTTAAAACTGAAGAACAGATACATTTAAAAAGAAATTTCTCAGGACAAGGATCTTTGTTTTGTTAATGAATGGAGTACTGATAAACAGGGCTTCTCATGTTAAAAAAAAAACCCAACACGTAATTTATATCTATTTCAATCAGAAATATCCGAAGAAGTCAAGAATTTTGCCTTTCTATTTATTTCTAGATACAACTGACAAATCGCATAAGCAATCATTATGATATTCACCTATGCTATCCGAGATATATGTCTTCCTACTTTTCAGTAGGAATGAAAACGAAACCTAAATACTGAATGTGGCACTAGATGCCTTAATCAGGTCTATGTGCTGAAGATACAAACTTTCACAATTGAAAAAACAGAACTACTGATAGTGGGACAAATTTCCTGGTGTTTCACCAAGCTACGTGGTGAGAAGTAAAACCAAATTACTAAAAGTCTACCTTAAGAAACTTTACCACAAATGTCCAACTGACTTAAAGATCGCTGATTGAGATGAGAAGTAGAGAAACACCCAAACTTCTAGGATCAGGAAGTATAGATCAGCCTCAGGTGTGAAGTTTTTGACATGTAGGCCGAACAGAAAGCATAACAGGGGCAAAAATCCAATGCTTTGAAGAGGTTTACAGATGCTCGGTAAGGACCACAAACTGCAAGAGAATCTGCAGTACGTACCACAAACAGAATCCTTCTGTCCAAAGTAGGCAGCATCAAAGAGATGGTCTGCAGTCTTTTCAAAAGAAGCCAGCATCAACACACTTTCCTTCATTTTTGCCAGTCCAAACCTAGTAATGCCCAGCACTTCACCCTTGATTGATGGAAAAACCCAAAGACAGGCTATCACAATAGTGGCTGGAGGTCAATTATGTTTGCTAAAGAAGCAAAATCAGGTGAACATGAGAAACAGTTTTTATTCTAACAACCACATGAAACAAATAGTAGGTGAAAAGGTTACTGTCTACAATATAGCATCATCATACCACACTGCCTCATGTTAAACATCCTGAAGGTTAATAGTTTGTTAGTAATCAATATTTAAATAAAACAAAGTGATTATTCATACATAACAGAAGCTGTTACAAATGGTTAGTAGATTATTATTTTTTTAAGCAAGAATATTCTAAAGATTGAAAGAAACATGGCCATGTTAATTATAAACTAGTTGCTGAGCTACAGACTTCAGCTGTCTGAAGCTACTGCCTATCGTCTACTGATAAATCTGATTTCAGCTGCCAGATTACAGAAGATGTTAAATGTTCATTTTTTCACTCTCAAGAAAAAAAAGTAATTAGCTTTTAAGACTAACTTGTTTTATTTCTGCCTCTGTTTCAAACAAACATCCCGATTATAACACACTGTGCACAGAAGCACAAGTCAAAACTACAGACAAAGGAATGCATGCTAGGAGCCCAACAAGTGTAAAACACTGCACTCTGATGCCCTTTTCCACTATTGTGTTGCAGCTCCACGCAGCCAGCCCTGGGGACTGCTGCAGCTCAGTACAATAAAGCCCTACAGTATTGGGAGAAGTCAGAACTCCTTCATGCATTTCACCCAAATTAAACCCTTGCGCTCTGGCAGGCAAAGTGGTAAGTCTCACTTCACTAAGTGTACTCAAATCTAAAAACCACATTGGATGTGAAGGAGAGAAAGGCAATCAATAAAGAACAGACAGAGGATTTTCTACTAGCAAGTTCTGGATGGCTGTTCATACTTGATGTGTAACCTGATTCTATTTGTGACGTCTGTACCCTTTTACTCTTATATACAGCGCAGCTGCTATGCACCACACCCCATGTGGTTTTCTGCACAGCAAGCCTTAAATTGCACGCATGGTTACCCAAACAGTTGATTTTCATAACACAATTTTTAGGATTCCTTTTTCCACTATGAAATTATGATTCCCTACTCATTATAACAACTTGTTTGCAGTCAAACTAGACCTTCTCCCTGCCCCCTCCGCCCCAAGAAGCAGACTAATTAAGCATTTTGTTTGATATACAAACAACAGTATTTGGTCAGTATAACCTACAATTCTTTAAACCTACAACTGATTTCCATCTCCCTAGCTCATCCATCCTTCTCAAACATGGTAAAAGTAATTTGTATAAACAGGCCAATGTAACATTTAGAAAAAGCAATAGTACAAACCTTGTAAGTCATTAGATCAGACAGCAACATCACATGTCTCCTGTCAATGCTCATACCATGGTTCACCATTGTATACTGAATCTCGTTGATAATGGTTGTCCGAGCAGCTTCAATTCCTAGTGTCTTCTCTACCTACACAAGATTATGTTAGATTAATGAAGGACCAAATGCTTGGAGCAAGTATATTCCTGAAACAAATGCCATCTGATGTCAGATAATACTTCATTTCCATTACTACCCTTTTGCGTTTCTCCATTAAAAAAGTACAGAAAAAGCTTCTTTGAAGAGAACAGTGCTGCCAGTCGAATTATTCTCTTGTGTTTAACATTCTGCGTTAATGCATTCTGACAACTATTTGTGAACGCCGGCTTGATTAGATATAAACTGCTGCATTTGAGCACAAACAAGCGCTTACAATAAAGATACTACGGGGAAAACCCCACAGTACCCATTTGAACATTACCTCGTAAGTGTTGTTAGAGGACGTTTTTGTTCCTTTCACTCCATGAGTAGCCATAACAGCTCGCAGATTATCACCTTCAACTAGAAGTTTATATTTTTCCTTTCCACTTTGTTCATCAATATGAATGACAGCTCGGGAAACCTCTGGTATACCTTGCACTACAACCTTCACAAAAGAAAAAAAACTAGTAACTTTGATGCGTACAGTAATGCAGTATAAAAGGGTAACCCTTATCAGCATTCAAACCTATTTACCTCCAGTCTTTGGAGTAAATACTTAATTAAAATACATATGAAATAAGATTTCCTGCTCTTAAATACACTACTGCAAATGTGACATTCACACTGTACTATAAACCTTACTCACAATCTACATTTTACATTCTATGCCAGATATTCTCACACTCAGATCTGAGTCTCTCGATGGTGATAGATCCACACAACCGAAAGGGCGTCCTGCCCGAAAAAAAAAATGTACTCATCAATATTTTTACAATCCAAAGTAGACAGCCTCCTCACAGAAAGCTGCAAAAATGCCAGATACTGTCCTGTGGTTCAATTCTAGATGCAGCTGGAAAAAGACAGAACTATTTCATACAAATGCTGCACTCGGAATGCTGCAGTAAATATTCTAAGGAAAGTACGGAGGCTTCAGTTTTATTTATAAAGATTAGTTACATAGGCTTAGTTTCACCCGTAAAGCAGTAGCATCGCAATCTAAGAGCTATGTACTCAGACTGTCTTCACTGTCAATAATGAATAGAATTATTTTGTCTTCCTACCATAGGACCCCAAATTGTTATTACCGATTACCTCCCACAAAAGCATGAAAGCGCCTTTGTTTTTACCTTTGGTAGTTCTTCCTTCAGGGACTGCAATACATAATACATTGAACTCTTGCTATTTTCACGAGGGGTCACACATACAACTGCTTCTCCATGGACAGCAACATCCCCAGGCTTTACTCGGAGTTTAGATATGCAAATAGAGTAGCGCACAGTCTCTGCATTCACCTGTGGCAAAAGTCAGCCAGCAAACATCAGGGTATCTCTCAACATATACAGATCTGCTCAAATACATGCAGCAGTCTTTCAACAGAATATAAAAAAGCAGAAAGTAGAAAAATAAACAAAAATTGTTACTCTCATGAATTGCATGAAATACTACCCTGTGCTGAGGGTACTGGCCAATACATTAACTAACGGACAGAAATGGCATCTTTGTATTAAGCAAGACACGAAGAAATGAATGCATGTTCTCTCACTTCCAGAAAAAGGAAAAATTATGTACTTTGTAAGGGAAGAAAAAGGGAAAAACAAAATCCAGATGTAATGTAGCCAGAGGACAACCTTTGTTCACTTTCTTTTTTTAACTTCCACCGGTCTGATTTCTGTTTCTGAGACAGGGTTAAGAGACCCTTTGAAACTTACCAAAGGCACACTCTGCGTAAGAACTGAACAACTCACCTCTAATCTTAGTAGTCTAATGCGCTCTAAAGACAGCTTCACTAGGATGAAACAATCATCTGGAAGAAACACTTCCTCAATATATTCTGAAATCTTTAAGAGATAACGATGAAACAGTTAGTTATGTGAAAATGGTTAAAATGCCCTATAGCAATTGGCTAGAGTTTACATTTAAAGCATGCGCAATAATATAATTTTTCATACCTCTCCTAATAAAGTTTTCTCAATTCTTCCTTTAACCAGACGGGCAAAATCAGGATCATCATCTTTGTCCAACTGTGCTGTTATAATAGGGGTGCTACAAAGAATAAACACACAAGAAAAAACAGCTAGGAAATTGCTCAGCTAGATTACAGACAGCAAAACTACAGCTTGCCTTACGGAACCTATCTCATCATCTAGAGAAGCATTTAATAACATAAAGAGGCCTTCAGCTTCCTCAGGGACATTTAAGAAACTTATTGTTCGTGTACTTCAGGCTGGTAAAAACAAACCCACACACCAGAGGTTATAACACAACAACCAGTGACTATTTTCATGGTGTACAGTAGTCTAGTATTATTTAAGTGTGGCTTCATGGATACCTAGGTATAGCTACGCTTCAACTGCTGCTAAGCACCAGAAAGTTTCATAATATAGGAGAGACACCTAATGGAATACTAAACTTAATATGTAACCACTTTACCTCATTTGATTTTCAGAAAAATAAAACTTATCTCTTCTCTGGTCTTAAGTATCACTTAGTTGGAAAGACATTACACTTTTCTTATTCGGGTGTTCCATGGATTCCATGTTGTCTAGTATATTACAGGAAATGGGGAAATGCTACCGCATATTGCAAATTTATCCATCAGATTTTACTTAGGCAAAGGGAAAAAACCAAAAGAAAACAACGTTAGTACCTAATAGCCTTTGAAGCATTAATGATTTCTTTGATCCTTGGTACACCCAAAGTAATGTTCATTGAAGCAACGCCAGCAAAATGGAAAGTCTTCAGAGTCATCTGTGTGCCAGGCTCACCAATGCTCTGTGCACAAAGAGCTCCTACTGCGGAACCAGGCTCCATCTGTGCCCTGATAAACAAATTCTCTCATAAAAAAATAGAGAAGACATAGAACTCAAAAAGGCATAAAATCCTAAGCAAGTTAAGACAGAAACTATTCTGGTAGATATATGAGAAGGTTGTTTTGGTTTTTTTTTTTTAATAAACTAATAGGAGAGAAATTAAAAGGTCACCAATACTCAAGACATGATAGCACAAAGTGTGACATAACTCTTCACAGACTGTGTAGATCAAGAACGACCACCAAGATTCATATGGATTTGAAACTGATCTATTCAGACATTATTTTGCATGGACTCTTTGGAGGTTTGGAACAATCTCCTGCAAGATGGGAAGGAAGGGAACACGTCTGCTTTAACAAGCCCACCTGTAGGTGGCAATACCTTTTTTTTGGCATTCTACCTTTGTCTTGCAATGTTTATGTCATTGGGGCCAACTATTTATATCTTTATTTCTATTGCATTCACAACAGAACCAACATTCATACAGTAAAAATAGCAAAACACACTCCTAGACTGCAAACAAAGCAGTAAGTACTGAATTGGGGCTGGGCGGAGATAAATTGAAAGAAAGTACCAGGCTAAACACTTACCTCATGTATTTGTCCCTACAAGTCTCTAGAAACTTCTCTAATTGTGTTGGAGTAATCCTATCCAACTGATATAAAACTCGTGGCTGAAAAGAGAATAGAGCAGTTGGAAAAGCAATAGCTTATGAAGATTTCAAATAATTACATAATTACCCACTTGAAACTATTTACCTCTGTTGTGCCATTGTCATTAATGCCATACTTGTCTCGAGTTTTTTTTATCTTCTCAGAAACACCTTTGATGAATTTTTTAATTTCCTGAAATTACATTAAACCAACAGTAAGCAAAGAGATGGTCTCTCATATTGAAGTCTTCAGCAATAAGTTATTTGCTTAGATCTCCCAACGGAATGTTTACAATAATAAATTTACAATGCAAAATATGAAGAGAGGAACATCAAAACTTAGACACACACGTACATTAGAATTTAGCAAACCAGATTCACTCTTCTGTAACCACAAACTAGTAGCAGTACATGAGGAATATGGTCCACACTGAATAAAAGCATCCTTCCTGAGCACACACTAAAAATTTAAGAGATTTGACCTTGGTTGATCCTTCCTTCCTACCCATTACTTAATGAAACGGTTTCTACCATCAAAATAATAATAATAATAATAAAAAATATCTCAAAGTTCTTATTTTCTGTGTATGCTGACACAAACATATTTTCACTCATTTCTCATTATTCAAAATAAGTAAACGTGGAAAGACTGTGTCAACAGAGGAAGTATATAAAGGACACCTACTGGATAGATCTCAGAGATTCAAGGTGTACTTTATCTGGGGGGAAAAAAACCTCAAAATTGATACATATACATCCGTCTCTACCTGGCATAGCTCAAATAACTTCTCTGTTCTGTAGAAAGGTCTTGCAGATAATTGCATTTAACATGTAGTAGTAGCAGCTAAGCCTTTCACTCTCTTAGCAGGTTTACCCAGAAGTAGTTCTAGCTGTCTTTACTGGAACATTAATTGAAACAACGTCAGAAAAACTTTTCTATGAAACAATACTCAGGCATTATGCCTTGGATATAGATATGTACACTGTAAGTCATGAAATAAGAGGTCCACAATTAAACTCTTCCATAAAAGTGGACTCAATGCAAGTCATTACCATAACACAGAGTTATCAAAACCAAAACATAAAGAAAAAGCAAGAGGAAATCCTTCCCATCTACTTCAACAGTGATTTAAGAAAGCCTCGGTGGAGGAGCAAATAGTTTGATTTTTAGAGTTCTTTTAAACCCTTTCCTCATTGTCAGCCCTGACAACCAGGATGACTATTATATTACATCAACTCTTCTTCACTCAGTACCAGATTTCTTCCGAACACCACACCAGCTGGGCACTGGAAATTACTTACAAAATTCAGTAAATATATGAGTGACCGCCTTTTCCTTTTTTTTTTTTTTTTTTTTTTAAGAAGAAATGAATTCATAAACCATTATCAAAACAAACACTTCTATTACATCCTAACAAAATCCCCAGATTCTCAAAATAACAACATTTTTGCTGGTATTCAAGGTATTTTCAGACACCACTTTATTTTCTGTGAATACTAGAACAAAGTTCAAATGAAAAAACTAACAACAGAAGTGGGCTGCTACAATGGATGCTTCAAGTTCTTTCCTCGCTTGGATGACAACAGGATACGTTCACACATTTCTGCCCCTTTTGCCCTGCAGTAAGTCATATTAACTAACAAATGAAATATTTGGCCATTTTAAAGGTTTTTGATGCTGAAATCTTTGCATAAAAATGATATTTTATTTCCTAAAGTAAGTGTTTAGTAATAACGTGGTATTAGAAAAATTAATCTTTTTACTATGAGTGCATAGAAAACCAGGAATATTGCAGGACTTGCAGAACGACCCAGAACATTTGATCTAGAGAAAAAGAAAACATTACGGAGAAACTTTAAAAATTATTCTATCTTGAAAGGTGCTTCTTTTGTGGAGGGGCAGGAAGGGAGCAGTGAAAGGGGATGAAGGCAGAAGGTGTAATACTAACTTCTCCCTCCAGAACACTGAAGACTAAGTTTTTTTAAATTTTCCCCTACTCACATGAAACCCAGGGACGGTAATAACAACCACACCACCACCAACTCCTCCTCAAAAGAAGCTGTCATAGTGGCTGAAGGTTTAGTCATGTGGTCATATGGAGAAAGTCCACAAAAGGGCAGACCTAAGACCAAAACAGCATGGGACTGCAAACAGCACAATGGGAAACTATTTATTGACAACTTTGCCTCTTTGACAGTCCCCAAGTACCAAAATACTTAAGAAAAAACAAAACAAGAAGAACAAAAACCAACAAAACCGAAACAAAATAAGCTCCAACATACTAAATTATTATGTATCATTCTGAATTGTAAAAACAAGGTACTCAAATGATACATTATTTCCATGCACTAGACCCAAAAACGAAAGGTGAGAAATAAAAAATAAATCTCTGAAGAGATTTATTTTTCTTTGTCAGAAGTTTTATTCACGCACAAGAACTAAAAAAGGAAATTACTTGTCCCTCTCAACTTTTAACTATCTGCTGGCAGTTTATCCAAACTTTGGATTAATTTATGCTACAAAAAGAAATAAAATGCAGATCACTCTTTGCTGAGCCTGTCTGTCTCTATGGAGTTATCTTCAGTGCAACACTGTCCTTTATGAGCACATCTATGTAACTTCCAGAGGGAGCTCAAGAACCATTGGTTCTTCCACATAGTCTAAACCTGTTAAGTCTTTTAAGCCTGGACTTGTTTAACAAAAAGGCACCAAACTATATCAGTAAGCTCTGGCTCAATGTGGGCCTTGTCAGCTCCTACAGAGCTAACGTTTAGTCAAACTAGTAGTCCAGGGTCTAAAGCCTTCTCACCCAGGTGTTTGTGCCATGTTTCCCAGCGCTTAACCTAGAATGGATAACTTAAATACGTGACGCACTGCTAGTGTAAGAATACTCGCAATTAAGAAGCCCACTGAAATACAGCAGAATAGACAATTCCACATAGTTCAATAATAATCTATTCAAGTCCAGGCAGACCCATTAGGTTAGCTCTACATATGCCAGCACCGACTGGCTGTGTGCTGAGCCTTTTCCATGTTTGCACCACACTCCCTAGTACTCATATTCTGTCATCTCCAAAAAAAAACATAGAAAAAGGATATTTTTTTTTCATTGTGAGGGTTTCTAAAGATTTTATCAATTTCAATAAGAAGAAAACTAAAATTTCCCTTCAACCATATCTTAATATACTCAAATAAGTCAAAAATATTAACACAACTGAAACCGTGCCAGCCAACAACCTGCTTTTCCATCAGTTGAACTCCCTCTAGTGAGAGCCCAGTGCGGGCAGAATGAATGCTAGTCTGTTTGGAAAAGGCTATTTAGACATACAAACAGTATGGACAAGAGCAGATAAGCCCATTACAGGAATCTCCTGGTAAAATAACAGCGACAAGAAATCTCTCTGTTCTGGAAGGGAAAAGTGAAGGAAGGGATGGGAAAACATCAGAAAATCCATGCTAATATCCCTAAAGGTTGAAAGAATGAGCTTTAGAAAGGAAAGACATGTAACTAAAATAAAGCTTCCTCAAATGTAACCATGGGTATTAAATCATGGGTCATGATTTTCACCATTAAAAAGGAATTGAGTAAATTATTGTGACAAACATCTACATTATAATTTAACAAGCAGTAATGTATATATGCTAATCAGTTACTCTAGCACTATACACACACCTTTAGCTAAAAAGCACTAACATTAATGCTCACACAGTGCACACACATGCTACAATTACCTCATTATACTTTTCATAACCTGTCTCTGTTAATGTCTTCAAGGATGAACAGAAAAAAAAAAGAAAAGGAAAGAAGAAAATGTAACAATATCTAAAAATTAAAAAACTTAAGTTAAACTAATTACCATTAAGGTGATGTAGCTATATCTGTGCTTCTGAAATTAATAGCAATTATTTAGATTTTCCTGATATGATTAAAGAGATATACACCTCAAAGAAGAGCTTCATCTCCAAACTTTGCTATTAGTATAATGCATATTTTTTCCTTCAGAGATGCAGTTAAGATTTACAGTGTATTTCAAGTATAGATATAATTATTTTTTCAACTCTGCTCTAGCAATAGAATTGCATATCAGGTCTATAAACAACTGCTTACTAGTTTTGCCACCTTCTGCTCTGAAGTACTCTGATCTATTAAAATGAAATCCTTCAAAAGCAGGTCATTAAACTCATGTTGTTCTCATCACTGCCAGTAATCAGAAGGTTCATCAAGCTAACAGCTTTATGTGTCCAGAGGCAGCTTAATTCTACAGTTTTTATCACTGCCGCCCAAAGTAGTCTTAAGTGTGGCTGCTCTTAGAAGTATTAAAATTGCTTAATGCTCTTTCAAACAAATAGACTTCTACCATTCAAAGTGCAAGCAGTCATGTGAACATTCACTCATCCTTAAAAGACATGTAAGCACTCCCCAGAAGATAAGCCCTGTCCAGCAAAGCACTTCATATGACAGAAGTTTTTTGCTGGGTTAGTATCACAGGAAAGCAAGGTAAATATACATGTAAGCGTATAGTTGGTGTTTCTATCACAGGAAAACAAATGAACAAGTAAAAACAGTTATTCAGAAAGTTGATAATATCAAAACATATGCGTAATGGGAGTATGACACTCAGTCCTAGTGGTTTCTTACATAGAGTCAGTAAGTATTATTTCATTTATGACATCCCACGGGAAGCACATAACTACTATACCATCTTGCTATAGATAGAAATTCCAGCAAGATATCTCAGATCAGTGGCACCTTCTACTTGAAAATCACTAGATATTTCTCTCATTTCTAGAGTTCCTGTGGTGAATGTGAACGACTACCACAGTAAGAATTAAACTTGCTAACCCTACCTCCCTGTCCCCTAAATGTACAGAAATATATTACTATATTACAAACTACTACTACTACAAAGTATATTACAAACTACTACTCCTGCTACTAATGCATAAAATTCAGCCATTGCTCCTACAGAGCATCAGAGCATTTATTTAATTTCCTTGATTTATAAGGAAAAGTTAATTACAGTGTGATAAGGAAGTGAGATAATTACCTGCAGAAAACTGTCTCTGCAGCAAAGAAATTCATTCTTCTTCATGATGGACTCAGATGTTAACACCAGTTCATTTTTACTAAGGGCTGGTTCACTTCGGCATGGATATACAGCCTTAAGAAGAAAAAAAAAATTACTTCTTCACATAAAACATATGCACAAAAACTTCACTGTAAAGACACAGAATACAGATACATCCAATTGACTAACAACATTCATTATTTTTTGGGTTGTTTTTTTTTTTTTTTACTACGTAATACCAGACTATTGTGAAGAGAAGGTTCACATACACTTCCATTTACTTACGTAAATCTGAAGGTATACACACACATATTTCTAATTTTGTCAATTTATTACACTCGCATTACAGACTTGTGAACAGTCATTTCAGCAAAAGCTTTTTATCTCTAGAGTGGGGGTGGGCAACAACCAACAAACCAACCAACCACAAAACCAAAACCTAACAATACCATTCTTCAAACATCACAGTACGTCCAGAGCTATTCAACAAGACATCAGGCCTCTGACCTAAGCAGCAGTTCAACACAACGAACGTGTGTGTCTTGATTTAATAAGGAATTACTTTGTGTAGTAAGTTCAATCCAGTACCCAACTAAGCCAGTAGTAATTTGTCTAGTGAGTTGGGTATTAGGCCCTAGAACTATGTCTAAACACAGAAGAAAATTGTATTTTTCACAGCTTATACACAGTTTGGTCCTAGTTGCTCTGTTCTAATGTAAAAAATATCTGTAACTCTTAGCATACACATGCTGAAAGACTGACCAGGACCACTCAAAAAGGTAATTTAAAAATAAATTCTTCAACTGAAACAATTCTCCCCAGAATTTATTATTTCCTGCTACAGGCTTAATAGTCTTTTCACATTTCCAACAAAGATTTCAATACTCCTTACTCTGATATTGTCTAGAACTCGCTTGAATTCCAGGGGTTCATCCTTCCCTTCCATGGCCGCAGGATCCAAGCCATCTCCTCCATAAATAAACTGTATAATATCACCAGTAGAACTTCTGACTGTCAAATCATACTGCGAGCAAAGATCTTCAAGTGATTTTACCAGCCGCCTCTGAAGGGGACAAAAAAGAAAAAAGTGCAAGGAAAGTAAATGGGATCTTTTTAAAAATAGCTATTGATTTGGATTACACGAAGTATAGAAACTGGTCTCAGAAAATAAATCTGACAGTGTGATTAGCAGGCATGAAAACCTATTTTAAGTCATACATTATCCCTAGAGCTTTACTATACCTTCTCTAGAACATGAAAGCCAACAATAGTAAAATTTAAAGCAACAACACAATTCTCTGCATTTAGAAATTCCATCATATCAGAAACGTAACACTAAGCTGCAAGAATCTATTATAGTCTGAGGAATCTGTTGCGCATTTGTTTGGTTTTGGGGTTTTTTTGACAGAATATTCATATTCTTCCAATCAGGTTTATTTCTCAAGGGATAATAACAGTTTTCACGTATGGAAGCAAAACCAGTCAATGATTATTTTCACTGACAAAAGCAAAAAGCTCATCAGTCAAAGCCAGGAGGTGCTATTTTTCTACCAGTGTTAGCTGCTTCTCTTAACATTCATACATTGTATTGGGAAATCCCCTTACTGACATCTTCCTTCCTCTGCCTCCACAAATAAAAAAGGCGTGCTATGCAGCACTAGTGGTTAAAAACGTTTCTACTTGGAAGATGATGTTCTATCAAAGTAAATCAGCTCACTAAAGAATATAAATTGGTAATTTCTTTTCACTGAGAAGGAAAATGCTAAGATGAAATGAATGTTAAGATTTTATTTTTTTTTAAATTCCAAGTCCAAGTGCTACAATTTATTCGTGTAGACTGAAAGTTGATAAGGAAAAATATTTTGCAGGTTGCTTATTTTATTTACATATGTTTGTATATACTAACATACTTGCAAACATCATTCTGTGAGTTTGGGAGACAAATGGTCTAATTAGTCACCCATTCCAACAGGAAATGATTTCAGTCTTTGTAGGGTTACTTGCATATCTCTGAATGTGTCCCTAGTTCCAAATGATCTTCTCTACTGCCTGTATATATAGTTAATATACTACTAAAATATTTTCACTGAAGTCTTAAGACTGCTCATAATAGCAAGAAGCTTTGTTGGAGGGATATGGGTTTTCACAGGAGATAAAGCCAAAGACACTAATACATTACAGAACCTGAAGTGCAAGTTTATATGGCCGAGGGGCTTGTTACCTAAAGAGGACAGGTACTGAAAGGGAGCTTTAGCCATATTTCTGTCATCCAGAAAAATCTTTTTTTTTAAATAACCCAAACCAAGATTTGTGTTTTCTGTTTCTCATTGTTGAAATACTGTATCTGAAAAAGCACTCAACTCAAATCTATGTTATAAAGTATGGACAAATTTTCCATCATTCAGGTGGGTTTTTGGGACACACACTACAGAGAAAATAGTCCTAAATAATTCCATAGAACAAATGCTTTTATCACACATATTCAAGAGGAAACAGCTTAATACAAACATGTTACTGTACCACTGCCTGAGGTCTGGTTTATAAACCTCACGTCTACTGGAGCGGAGTCATGTATTTCACAGCATAAATTACTCTCTGTTACAATAAAAACACACACACACCCCCACCATACACACTTCTCCCCCACCCCTCGCCTTAACATGCACATAAGAAACATGCACCTTTTGCAAGGCTGATAAAACCCCCACTCCACTGACAGTTACCTGCATATATCCAGTTTCGGCTGTCTTTACAGCTGTGTCAACAAGACCCTCTCGACCAGCCATGGTATGAAAAAAAAATTCAGTGGGAGTCAACCCAGAATAAAAGCTATTAGCAACAAAGCCTTTTGCTGCTGGGAGCTACAGAAAAGAGTGGGGAAAAAAAGGTTAAAATGCACATGTACGTTCCGTATGCGCATTACAGAAAACCACATTATATGTCATCTAAATTCTTTTAGACAGTTAACCAATAGATACACAAACACAAAGCAATCACCTCTGTTGCATTTAGCTTTGAAGTTCAAAGTTTGTACTTTAGTCTGAATAAAGTCTTCAAAACCCTTGCCTAGTTCTCCCCAATTAATCCAATAGACTTTACTTCCTACAAGCCTTGTCATGCTTCTAGCCATTCCTCGCAAACGCTACACCAACTTCTAACACTTCAGCCTCCGTTGAAGTTGCAAAAATTAAAAGGGCAATAAGAATGTTCACTTTGCAATAGTATGGCAAAGGTGTTTGCTGTGCTGAAGACTAAGGAATCCAGAGAAAATATAACTGGAGCTATGTACATAACTAATTCTTTCGAATGGTCTGCTCTCACCTCTGAAATGAGTTCTTGCCAATGACCATTATGCAGGCATCCCTTTCAGTCAAACAATACCAAACTTCCATGATCACACAGAACAGTGTATTGGCTACAAAGAGCTTCCTCTTAGAAAATCACTTTTTGCTGTTATTTAACAGGTAGTACTTTCTAAATCAGTAAGAAAGCTATAGTTAACATTCAACTTTTTCCTACTTATCTAATCCATGAAGCATTTTTTCTTCTTTAATCTATTCAGGAAAGAAACGATTTTATGTTACACAACTCAGAAGCTGAAATTTGGACATTTAGTGACAAACGCAAGTGTCACGGCTACCATCTGACACTTGAGTTATCCAACACATTAATAAGATTGATAGCTGGTACCTAGAACCTTCTCTACTGATCATTACATTTCACATAGCATTTAAAAAAAAAAAAATCAGTCTCGCTGACTTGTATCAACAAGTGCATGAGACTCCTAATTGCTTCATGTAGAACAGAACTCAAACACAGAATGTGAAGAGTAGCACACGATATCTATCTATCCTAGTGGAAAAAAAAAAACAACCCAACAGACTCCAGAATGATTTATCTGGCATGTTTCACCTGTCTAAATGTACCAACACACACCCAGCCATTGTCCTGAAAAGTCTTAGTGCAGTGAAATAGAATGCAAGAAAAACTTTAACACATTATTTTTAAGACTCTGAAGAGAACCAAAACTGTATCATCAGACTTACTTTAATTTTAGTAAATTAGAAAGCTCTAAGCTAGGCCTAGCCGTAAAAATTCAAGCTAACTAGGCCATTCACAATACATCTGTTAACTCCCAAATCAGATTCAAAACTTTTTATTTTTGCCATATATGATTTTTTTTCTTCACCATGTCATGACAACACATCCTAACGTGAGTCCTTAGACTGGTTTAAGGCAACTTGTTTCACTTTATTTTACAGTATATTGTAATCATACAGAATTACCTTAGAATGCTTCTCAAAGTGAGGCAAAGATCTGTTCTCAAATCCATCAGGAACTCGGGACCCACTGATAGCCTGCTGACCTACACAAGCAATCATCTGGGATATATTAATAAAGGAGCCTGAAAAGAAAAAAAATAATAATAATCTCACTCATAAATGAAGAATATCAGTGTTCCTCTGATAAGCTGTCTTCACTTCTATGAAGATCTATTATTTAGCTTGATAATTCATCAAAAATGCATTTAGAATTGCAACAGTTAAAGAAGCTTTTCTGTTAACTTGTCCTGTAAATTTCAGCATATATGTGGACTGACAACTAAGTTAGTCTATGACACAGCTAACAACTCCTTCCAAAATTCTTTTCTTTGGGTCATAGACATTCATGCCACCACTATTTGACTACACTGCTTATATTATCCTGTTCCACGTTATGGTTTGTGTTTTATACAACCCATGATCCTAACCTACATATTTTGCTTCACAATTTCTTCAATAAACATTTTAACAATATTTTGTATGAAGGGTTCAGTGTCTACCAAGATTCCTTGACCAAATTAAGTTCCAGAGAACTAAGTCACTAACTCAGAAGTTGTATTTGCTGAACATGTTTGCAAGCAATGCCTCCCGCCGCCCCAAACTATACATGTAATACATCCTCCTTCTTAGATTTCAGTATTTCTTTAGAAGCTTCAATAAACAAAGGCAAAGAGTTAAGTGATTTTTTCAAATTCTAACAGGAAAGAAAGGAAAGGTCAGATATGAATTTGAGTATAAAACAAATATTTACTACACAGGTGGTCCTTCACAAATAAAGCAGTGAAGAAGTCTGAAATCTTAGTTCCAATTCTTAATATATTGTTTCCAGTTAATTTTTCTACATGATACAGATACTTGAGGTCAGAAATCCAACTGAAAACTTTTTGCTGATGAATTAATTCAATACTTAAGAACATCTGAAGTTCCAATAGGGTGTTTTTTCAACTTGTACTGAAATTTTAAAGATTAAAAACCTAGCACATAAGCTTGATTTTAATTTACTATACCCAACCTGTACTTAACGAGAGGAGTCACTTCAAATCTATGTGACATGAATTTAATACTTGCATAACTGACTGTCTAAACCAAGCTATAAAAGACAGAACAAGTAATTTTAAGAACAGTGATGGAGCAAACAATCTACTTCCAACGCTTAGCTATATCCCTACCTTTAGAACCACAGAGAGCCATGATAAGGGGACTGTTGCTCTTGTCCAGTTCTCTGAGACAGGCACTGCCAGCGTGATCTCTGATAACAGAGAGTTCTTTAAGGATTAAGGCCTGAAATCCAAGATTTCAAAGATGCAGCATTCGTTAAAAATACCATACACAAACAGTAGTACTCTCCACTTGCCAGCAATACATTCTGTAGTTGAAGGAAATTCAAAATACAATACAGAGAAAGAAAAGTAGACTTTGCTTTGGCTAAAACAGGTTTAACTTTTACCTTGCATAACTTTCCTGTTTGCAGCCTTTGTTGGGGTAAGACAGACGTAGCCAGGGACAAGACAACCTCTTTTGTCAGCAGCACCAACTTAAGCTAAACTGAGCACTGAACTAAGTTCTAAATCTCGCTGTGCTACATGAAAGGTTACCACAAAAAAAAAAAAAAATTTTGGACTGTTTTACTGCTTTCAGAGAGTACAATGCTGATATCTCCAATTTTAAGAACATAACATCAAAAACCCCACAACATTCTAGGACATACAAAGATGTCTGAAAAGAAGAAGAGTGGAAACGACTGCAAGTCACTTCTTTTAGCCAGTGCCACTTCAAACCAGACAACTCTGACAGTACTTCATTATACGGTGGGGTTTTATAATTGTTTTTTTTTTGTTATTGTGGGGGTTTTTGTTTCTGTTTTTCTTTCTACTTTTTTTTAAAGGTAAAAACTAGAAATTGACTAGCCAAGACGACAAATGTATAAAACCATTAAGGACAATGAAAAAAGTGTTCTTTAGCTGACTTCATTAAGTCCCTGTCCATAAGCTTTTGGGGAACATTTGTTGCTCTTCATCAAAATTTCAACAGAAAAAAGAGAAAAACCCAGCATAACCAAAGTCCATTTAACTTTTGCCCCAACAAGGAGCAAGGCAACACCTGTATACAAACAGATCTATAACTAAAGGAATGTTTTGCTTTTCAGATGAGGTTTTTTACTGTTACTGTTCTTTATTAACTTACCAAATATGGATAAACGCAATTAATCCCATTTCAATTACCTGTGTAATTTTGTTCTCGTTTGTCACCCCAATACATCCAGCCAGGAGGGAGGGAGTATCTCAGTTGTTTAGTATTTAGCTAACGTTTTTAGATGCACAGAAGCATGTAAATGTTAAGCCTAGACAGACTTAGCTAAAAATATGTACCTGAGGACCCTATTTGCTTGCATTTTAGGTTTCAGAAGACAACTTTGAACTTCAAAATTTACATGAATATATTAATGAAATCTCTACTCTAAATATATAGTAATTTAAATTAAAAATTTTACCTCTAGTGTCTCCTCTGCGCTGCAACCAGGCTGCTGCTGTAGCTTGCCAGTGTTCAGAGCTTCAATATACTCATCACACTTCTTATAGCCAGCATTCAGGAGCTCATACTTAGCTTTTAGCAGGCCCTGGCCAGGGGTTACATCACCAATTCCAATTGAAAAGCCACGATTAGCTATTATTAAAAAAAAAAAAAAAGGAAAAAAAGAGAATTATATTGATAGCTCAATCTCATATAGAGAAACCCAATTAAAACCAAGAAATATTATCATCAGGAACTTTACTTTTTCCTCCCATCACGTGACCATCGTAAGCACAAGCAGCTGTTTCACTGTTTCTGGCAGCTTCGCAACTAGTTGGGTTTTTTTTGTTTGTTTTTTTTTTTTTTAAAAAAAACACTACATCATATTTGAAGCAAAAATCTTGCTCGATTGCTCTGTATTTCTGCTTTAAGATACTATTTTACACGAAAATGTACTTCCCCCATTACTTACAAAGATAGACAGGAGCAAGTCTGGCTAGTCGTGACATAGCATCTGCAGCTTCTACCTGTCCCCAGTCTCTCAGCAAGATGTAGAAGATATTGTTCTTAGATCCTGAACCTAAGGTTCCTTTGTCCATACTGCCACTCATTAACTCGCTGTTTTGAATTGTGACATCTAGAAATAAAAAAGCAAAAAGAATTAACTGTTTTTCTAAAAAATTACTTAAACTCTAGTAGTCAATTATGGAGTATGTTTTAAAATAAAAACTCTATACATGAAAAGAACAAAACCCAAAGACGTACATTTGATGTATCTGTAGAAGCGCATGACTAAGTATGTAAGGTGAACAGCCTACAACTCCAGGCTCTCTCCATGACAGCAGTACGATACATGCTCATCCTTAACTTCATTATGCATTTTTGAAAGAAGAACCGGCATATTAGATGGATCCAATTTAAACCATTTTATGCAGAAAGCTGTGGATGTTCGCACACTGTACTCTATGCTCAGTATTCTCCATGTGAATTTTGGTAATCACCTTCTTGATCCAGAAGTCATTGCTCTATCACTTATTACGTACAATCAAAATAGGACACCAGGATTTCTTGAGATTTTGGAGAATTTGCAGAGAACTTCCTGACGAGAATTAGTGTTGCTTCAGAAATTATTTTTTTTCAGAGAACTGAACAGAGCCACCAATGAAATTCACGTTTTCCACATCATCTGCTGCTGTCGAAATCAGAAAATGGAAATTCTTCCCATACTTCCTGAATTGAAAAGACTGTGGAGCACAGAAGATGGCCTATGTTCACCTAAGCGTGAACAGGATTGCTTTGTTGCAATGTTCACCCCACATTCCTTAAGAGGCTGATAAAAATTGCACCACCAGGTTTATAACCAACTTCACAACAACAGAGTGGTCCTGTCTTCTAAAGAAATCGCTCAGAGTCTGACCTAGAGTGGGTTTGAGTCCTAACTGGCAAATTCTTTCTTCCATCAACATCACATAATAGAATTACTGCAAATCAATGGTTCTTCCCTAGGTTCCTAAACTTACACTTCTGAGCAGCAAGAAGCCATGCTAATCCTGCCCGCTCAAATTCTTTTCCAGCTGTTGCCACATGAATGTTAATAAGCAAAGCCTTACGCATCTCCTACAGCCTCTTCAACCCTGATGCTTTGTATTCCATCTGCCACTCTGACTTCCCTAACAGATGGTTTGATATCCCAGGGATTCCTATCTTCCCTACCCATCCTAAACTCCTTTCATTGTTTGACTTCTCATCCCTGTATCACTAACTCCACCTAAGATACTAAATTTTTCCATTTGCCTTCTGCACAACCGCTTCCTAAGCTTTGCTTTTCTCTCTCTCTCACCTTCAAATACTACATGACAAGTCTAGCAACACAGAAAAGAAATTTTATTACGAGAAAACACCCAAGTCTTTTCTTTCATGTGCAGCATGACTTCAACTTTTGAGAAAAAACGCATAATTTTATTTTTCATTTCAAGAATACTTAGGTGAAGTACTGCTTTAACTCCTGCTGTGAGCTCAACAGCAACAAACTCAACATAACAATAGCTACAATTTCTTTGAAGGCTTCCAAAACACAGCTTTAGAAATGCCACTCACAAGAATCATTGTAACACAGGTCTTCTCCTTTGCCACAATACTGTTTGCCCTTGGTTCGTAGATTGGCTTTTACAGGACAATCATCACTGGGCTTGAGAATCAGGCTGAAAACCTGTTTTCCGGTCCAGAGTGTTACAGGCTTAGAGAAACAAAAGGGCAAGAATTCGGATTACAGAGTTTATGATACAACTACAGTAAAACAGCAAGCAAGAATTTAATTGTAAAATTGTTTTCTACAGAGAAACTTTCTATACTGAAGTATACTTGTAGAAATGCACAGCAGCATTCCTTTGAATAGAGAAGTACTATGCACTTTTATAGATATAAAAACATGGACTGCTGAATGGTTATCCTTTTCATAAGGGTACGTGCATGCATTTGGAGAAACATGCTCTCTTGTTCCCTCTTACTGTCACGTTTCCCTTTCCGATTACAAAAGAAAAAAAAGAAAAAGAAGATGTCATTTCATTTCTCAAAGAGGTTGCAACATTTATAATTCCTTCTTTACATAGTGCCTTTGGTTTAAATTTTTAGGAGGTTAAGGATTTATGTAATTATGTACTCCCCTCAGCTGCAGTTAAATGTAAGTAACTGTCACAGCACTAAAGCTATTCGGAATGACAGAAGCAGTCAAAAGAATCACTGCTTTTACCTATTAGCAAGAGTTTATATCAATTTATAAAATTCACATTAGATATTGCCCATAAACGCTCTGACCTTGCTGTAAATTAGTGTTATTCATTGGTATTTCAATTTCACTTTCAGAATTTCCCTATTATTACACTTAGTGTTTTGAGATGAAAGAAAGGGTATAAAAAAAAAATGTATACACTAATACTTAGCGAGTATTTAACAAATTTGAAAATGTACCAAACTCTCTTCAAACAATACTTTTGCCTCAAATATAAAATTAATTGAATACAGACACCCTTAAATGTATGCAAATGAAGGCTTAACAGACGCTGATCTAATAGACACTATAGCTCTCTTCAAAGTTTGTGACAAATACACAAATACTCCACCCTTCACAAAAAATATTCTGCGTACATGATGTAACAACGAAAAAAAAAAAAACAACAAACAAAAAAAATAATTACACAGCACTCATCCTCTCTAATCTTTAACACATTGCCAGGTTAACAACTAGAGCATCCTATTTCCCAGGTTTAACATCTCGTACATTTGGAATACCAAAACCTAGAACTGCTGAGCATTTCAGGACATTACTTGAGGGCACACAAGGAATAACACAGTTTCTCCACTTAGCCCCATATTAGTCTGCACAGCCAGTAACAGTGAGGTTACTAAGACTGATGTACCTTCTACTTACCACCAATAGCCAAGTGGTCTGTCTCACAGTAGCAGGATAGTAGTAAATCTATGTTTGAACCCTGAAGAAACCCTGCATCTGGACTGCACCATGCAAGGTTGGCTCTGTTCAGCATCAGGAACAATCTAACAACTTCTGCATAGCTTTGACCCTGAAATCTGATCCTTGCACTTTACAAATACAAAATCTCATACAAATCTAACGTCAGAGAAACCAAGAACTGTCTCTGTAGAACATCAGCGTGGGTCAAGAACACACAACACAGGAACTCTTAGTAACTTTAAAAAAAAAATTTTGACACACCTTCAGAATTGCTGGAGGTGGAAGACGAACTTTAATCTTTTCATCCTTGCCAACCAGGATAGAAGCAATAATTTGGCAGGCTTTGGCTCGATCAAAAAAGGTATCTTTTAATGTAAGCAGATAGGCACCTGGAGTGTAAAAAATTATTAATGTGACAGACTGAGATTAACTTCAAAAGCTATTGCATATTAACTATCAATTATTTCTTTCTAATACTAGTTACCTACTTATTACGCAAAATGACAATAGTTCAGACAGCTTCAGTTGTAAATCCTTTCCAGAATTTGTAATTGTTCCAGACTCAAATTTCTAAAAATTAAAACCAGGGCATTCCTATAATCTATTCTCCCTCTCAGACTCTATTCCATAGGTAAAAATACGGCCCTGGCATTAATTTTTGCATGCTTTCTTCCTTATAACCATTGGACATTTCCCAAAGAATTAAGGAAACTTGAAGGTAATTACTGTAGGTTAAAACTTATTTTTTACTAATGAATTCAACTCCTCTACCATAATCATAAACAGTTTACATTATCTACCTAATGCATACAAAGATACTAAACGTTCATTTTCTCTGCCAGAGAAACACTGCAAAACATACACGAAGGTAATAATGACTGCACCTACAAACAGCATCACAAGATATTCCAAGGGTATCATTATATTTCAGACTAACAATGGCATTACTTTCCTAATGTTGCTTTGACTTGTGAAAGGAAAAATTTTTTAACTAATATAGAAAAATTCTCAAAAAGAAGGGAGTGATTCTGAAGGAACAACAGTTAAATCACACAGCTCTAAAATAAGCTTATATACACACCTGTGAGGAAATCCTGAATAGCAGCGATGAGAGGTTCTCCATTTCTTGGTGTTACCAAGTTTGCTTTAGTCTGTATAATAACAAACCAAAAAATTATGGATTTGAAGACAATGATATTTCATTTGTTATTCAGAAGGAAACTTAACACTTAAGACAGTTATTTTAGCAAAAATGGTAAAAGCTTATTCTAAATCAAAGTACAGCTCTCCTCAAAAAGATCAAAAAAAGAAACTAGAAGTTTCAGTTTACCACAATCTGTGCAAATCTATCGACAGTTAAGGAATCATTTGAGAGTAGTTACTGGAAATGACACATTCTGTTTCCAAAGCAGAAGTTGCAATCAACTTGATGTGTTTGGTTGGTTACTGGTCAAACTGGACAGCTGCCTTTGAGAATCTGAGAAGGGACACAAGAGGCTATGCTCACTACACACAGCTAGTGGTCCCTACTGATATGTAATAATCAAGCTAGCCGCTTCCACTAGCTCCGTTTTCTTATGCCTTATTCAGGCTATCACTCTAGTAAATCACCCCCAGCTACGCAGCACAGTTTTGTCTGAACTGTTCACAGGCCCCGACAAACCTGACCACACACTTGTGGGGAATAGTCTTCTTTTTAAGCTCCCGAATCAGTTCAGCAAGCCAATATGCACTGCAGCCAACAGTTGTGTTGGTACATCTGAAGTAGCAGTGGCATTCAGTCACCCTAAAGGAGCAACGTACTGGAAAATCCTCAGGTTGTTGCTACTGACTCTACTTTCACACCACAGATTGATGCCTGCAACCATCAGATCCCTCTTTATCTACCCTCCACTCTCTTTTTTTTTTTCTTCTGCCCTAAGAGCCTACTGTCTCCTGCCTTCTCTGCTAAGTTGCTTTCACCAGGTACAAGCACACTATTGCTGCTGCATTTCCAGTTAGTCTGCCTGCCTGCAGTTGCTGGGCTGTCAGACCAGAAAGCAAAGCATGTATCTGGTAATAGAGCCACCCTATTTTGGTAGCAATTACTAAGGACAGTCAGTCAGAAACGTACTAATGACACCTACTTACTTAAAACTACATAATCTTCCATGGATGCAAAATATAAGTCTATTAGACTACCATTGCGTAACTATCCTAATTTATTCTAAATGTCCTTTTGCAGAATTTTCAGGCAGCTTCACAGTAGCACTTTATCCATAGCCAGCATTCTTGATAATATTTCAGATTTCACATGGAAGTTAAGAAGTATGGGGCTCAGCCCATCTGTCACTAGCAAAATCCCCAACCCTACATTATCGACATACCCCCATTAAAACAAGTGCTTCTGCTTTTGCTTCTTCTGTCTGAGGAAGGTGAAGGTTCATCTCATCTCCATCAAAGTCTGCATTGTATGGTGTACAGACACATTCATTAAATCTGAATGTCCTATGAGGTTTTACTCTAGCCTGAAAAAAAAATAAAAAAAAAAAAAGCACATGCACTCAAGCATGCTAAAAGATGAAATGCCATGCCCGAGTGCTTCCTTGCAGGCTTTATCCTTTCTTTTTATTACAGATATGAGTCAAAATTTCTGATTATAGGATTTAACTCAACCAGGAACTGACAGAAATTGTACTCAGGTTATATTATACAAATGTTGCTAGTAAATACCATTATTCAGAATTTATACAAAGCACAGAAAACAGCACGCTTTGCAGAGATCACATCAACTCTACAAAAATGGAGTCCTTACGCAAGAACAGATACCAAGTCAATTACAGCTATTAACAGAACCGTCCAAACAGCATACTGCCCTACACATCAATTCCCATGCAAAAGCACAACTCCACTGTATTCAAGTTCATCCCCATGACGTGTTTCAGAAGCTGTTTGTTTTTGTGTGCACAAGAGATAAACACCAGAAAAAGTAAACCACCTAGTATTGAGGGATGCACTACCTGTATGTTAGGCTGTGTGTGCACTTACAATGTGGGCCATGATGCTTAGCTTATGAAGAGAGGGTTGTCGATTGAACAGGACTATGTCACCATCTATAAGATGTCGCTCCACAATATCACCAAACTTGAGCTCCTGGGCCATCTTTTCTCGGTTTCCATATTTCAAAAACCTTACAGTAACCCACAACAGCAGTGTCAGAAGAAATAAAGTCAGAAAGATGTAAAGACAACCGAAAATAAATTCTCTGTTTATAATGCAAGTTCTTCCATTAAACACTGGAGTATTTGTTTTACAGTAACTAGGAGACAAAACTGGTGTGGACAGCATCATTAAACATTAGCCTTGCTGCTATTTTAAATAATGGATGTATTCGTGACATTAGTTATCAAAGCTACAGTTATTAGTAAAACAAGTAAGAAAAAGGTCTATGTATAAAAACAAAGAATCTGCTTCAATTGTATCAGGGAGTATAGGCAGTTTCACTCATATGCCATCACTTATTACTACCCATAAACTGACAGCAGATTAGTTCTCTAATGAAAGCAGACAGCGCAACGTGCCCAAATCTGCCTGTTTTCATTTCTTCTGTACTGCATCTTCTACTCCAAATAAGAGAGACTCAGTCATAAAAAACCAACATCTAATTGCAGTTCACTACCATTAGTATGTACACTTAAGTTTAAATCCAACAGATTATCTAAAAAGAAATAGTATGCTAAACCTGAGGAGTTAATGACAATGTTTTTGTTACTGCCCTTTACGAACGATTCTAAAAATAAATTTTAATCTCTTTAGGTATAACTATTTTCACACAGCAGAAAGAACAAGTTGATGGGGAGAGATAAAAACTGAATGATTACAGGTAAGTATGATACCTTTTCATCTGTGTGTGCCTTTGCTGTATGAAGTTGGCTCCAGGATGAACATCAGGACCATTACGGACAAGTTTTCTCATAAAATCAATATTTGCTTTGTTCACCTGTTGCATAAAGACTTCAATCAGAAATAAATGAAACACATTTCAGGACCTCTTGTTTTTGCTGTTGACTTTTGTTTTCAAATTTTAGGCTCAACTGAAAATTTCCCCTCACAGCCTCGAGCTGCTAAAGGGAACAGGCAGGAGTGCAGAGAAGGAAAATGTAAGCCAATCTTAGAGCAGAACATCAGAGTGAAGTTAAATTAAAAATTTGGGAAGTCAATTAGGAAATAAAAAGACCCAATCACTCCGTTGACAGATATGCCAACAAACATATGAAGCTATGCATGAGTTAAAAAAAAACCAAACCTAAAACCAAACAAGCAAAACTCTTCTCTCTTGATATGTCACTCCTTACACCATATACTTTCACAGTACTTGCATATAACTGATAGTACAACCTTCATTTATCAGCAGCCACAGAACTGGCAAAGCATCACTGAATAATGTTTCAAATATAAAAGCAATACATTCACTCCCTTCTATAGTAAAGCTATAAAGAAGGACAACACTGACATCTGGTGAAAAAAAAAAAAAAAAAAAAAGAAAGGCATAGAAAAGGTTTTGGTTCTACACTACGTACCTTTTCAGGAAAAGTCAGTATTTTAGCAACATGAATAGGCACTGCTACTTCATCTATTCTTAAGTTAGGATCAGGTGAAATGACTGTTCTCCCAGAGAAATCCACTCGCTTTCCAGACAGATTGCCTCTAAATCGACCTAACAAAATAAGCAAGTGAAAACTCTTTTATATAAAAGTTATTTTCAAAATGTTATCTGTTAAGACAGCACATTAGAAAATCTTTCAAGGTACATAACTGAAACACAATACAATAGTAGCAGAGAGATGCTTTGGAATAGCAAATACTTGTGTCTTAATTAAAAGACAAAATAAAACAAAAGAAAACTTTCTAGACAAACCTTGCTTTCCCTTAAGTCTCTGAACAAAACCTCTGGTCCATTTTTTAGGTGCCATGTTGAGAGGAATTCCTGAGAGCTCACTGTTAATGTACAGGGCACACTGCAGCTGAAGGAAGTCCCAGTCTTCCATAATCATTTGTGTTTTGGCTCCTGATATCCTATGCTAAACAAAATAGTCATCCAGTTCAGGAAACAAATATGACACCACATATTAAACTAGCAAAGAATTCTTCTGATGAATACAACTCTTCTTTGGAAAATAAAATAACTTTATAAAAGGATGCATATTGCTACAGTACAAGGCCATTCACAGGAGAACCCAGCAAAAAATTACTTTTGACTAGCACTGGCTTTGGACAAATGGTCACAACACTATGTATTTGTTTAAATTCTACTTTTTTCCAGGAAAGTCACCAGTAGTTAATAATTTTCCAGTCATGAGAGAGTTAGCTCTCATTTGATTTTGTTTTCCTGACAAAAGACCAGTTTTGAAAAGTCCGAAAAGTATTAGTCTGGTAGAACTGTTCTTCTAAACAAATGATAAATTGCCAAATTTACTTCTTATCTCAATTTGACAACCATGCTAACTGAAACCTGATTTCATAAGAACATACGGTAGAATAAAGAAAGGACAAAGACGCAGTAAAAAAAGAGGGAGGTCTACATGAAAAAAACCAAATCAATAGGTATAATGTTTTCATTGTAAGTGGCCACTCAAAAAGTGTCAGTCACGGGAGGGGAAAAAAAAGAAAAGAAAAAAAACCAAAGAGAGACGAGAACAGTTTATGGACCAGAACTCAAATGAAAAATCATTTCCCGTGATCCACCAGATCTTTAGCAGCCCCTATACTGCAAGCAGCGAGTCAGCCAGCTCCATTTGAAGCAAGTTTCTCAATGTCTTTGAATAAAATACCAAACAATGTAACAGCACAGTACAGACCGCTTGCTAGATTGTAAGCCGTAAGACAAGTAAAGCCACTGGCTATATTCAATTCTAATCAAATCTTTTTGAAGGCAACAGTCTCTGAGAGCTTGAAGGACAACTCACCTTTTTTATTACATCATTGAGGAAAATTATCTCTGTCAGTTTCATTGTCAAGTCATCTTCGTTGGTGCCAGACTTCAAGTCACTCACCACAGAGGGTCTGATACACAGTGGAGGCACTAAGAGTCTCCTGAGGATCAAATCTGAAGGTTTACCTGCTTCTGGGTTCATTAGAAGCAGAGGGATATCTTCTGCTGGGATTCTTTTGAAGATGTTTAATACTACTAAAGGATTTAAATTTTCCTACAAAATCCATTGGAGAAAGGGGAGAACAAGCCATCATATAACAGTTTCAGTGCTTCCCTTCTTCCCTCATTTACTGGTTGTTCAAAAATGAAGTATTTTTAAAAGACAAATAGATAAGAACTATCAATGCAAACAAAACTATGTTTTATTCTGAACCAATGCTTTTGGTACTAACTTTCTATTTTCTTTCCTTTCTTTTTTTCCTTATACATGAGTGTCTACTTCTTACCATGTTGCTCTCCCTTTTTAAACAGTTAACTAAGAATATTTCATAGTTACTTGTCAAAGCAGCTCAATAAACCTCTTACAACAAACTTACGGTACATTGTATTCATTTTATTAGTAGGAACTAACATGAATTACAGTACTTCCTATAATCTTTTAGAAAACCCTAATTTCTCTCTTCTTAGTACAGCTACTGCTACAGCATAAGAAGTTCCAGATATTTGTTGCTTTTTCCATCTAAATGTGTACCCCAGGATCTTTCCAGCTTTCAAAGAGCAGAAGGAAACAAAACTGCCCACAATGCAAAGCTGAATGAAAGAAAAAGGTTAGATAATTATATCTCCTCTCTCCTTTTCAAGTTCTTATGAAGAAAATTTTTTCTTGTGTATTGTAATAATCTCAGAGCTACTGTAAATTTATATGTACATGCAGAGCTTCTATGAGCCTGTCTATACAGACAGAAAGCTACGTATCAAAACATATCAATAAATTAAATTTCCCGTTTTTGCAAAGTCAACATTATTGCAAAAAATACAAACATTCTTCAAGTGTCTTTTGGTATATGAAAATCTTGGATCACCACAAGGCTTAAGCTGCTACACTGAAAACCTTTGAGAAGTTTTATTTCAACCAGAAAATTTAAATCATATTAAAATTCACCTGAGCTCTTCCCAATAAGGGTTCTACTTCTTTGTTGTGTTCTATGGCAGTTTCAAAGGACTGAAGAAAAGTAGATACTATCGGATCTACCACTTTCTTATTGGTCTTGTACTTTTCATGTATTATTTTCAACAAACCACACTTCTTCACAGTTCCTGCAAGCAAATAAATGTGAGTTGTTTTTTTTTAATCAACAACAAAACCATCAGACAACAACCAAAAAAACCCTCCAGAACTTCACACGAGTAAGCTACCGTTCCAAAACTAAATTTTCAGTGAATGCAAGAATAAAATAAAACTTTATCAGCTTTATTTTCCAGTTTCCTAAATTCACAAAACACAAAGAAAACAATCAGGTCATGTCTGGTTGTATGGCTGCCTTAGTGGGCCTAGATCATGATGCAGCTTCTGAAGCTGAAAGCAGGTGGTTTAGCCCACATCTTAATTCAGCTTCCCTTCAACCACAGCAGACATAAAATTATAATTTATGAATTAACCACCCACTATGAATCTGTAACACTGCAAGTCCTTTAACAGCAGTATCACTTGATCAGAGCACGTGAAGAAAAAAGAATGTATTTTGAAAAACAAACGTGGTATCTTTTTAAGATACTCTGCCCTGAAGAACAAACTCCAGTGTAAGCCAAGATTCTCACAGTTCAAATACTGCCAAACCGCAGAACATACCCTCCTAGAGGACAACAAACACATCTAGTATTAAGAAAGATAATTTAATATGATGATGAAAAATGAAAGTTGATCAAAATTAAAGTCTACAAATACTTCCAAGTTAAGGTATTGATCACTGACAATAGCTCCCAATATTTTTAAAAACATGTTAAACAGGGTTTTTTTTTGCCATTATTCAAGTATCAAATATTGGTTACTGCCATGAAGAGAGACATGAAACAAAACAAGCAAGTAGGACAATGTCACTATTCATATAAACGAGATATAAGCAAGTATGTGCTTGGCATTAAGAATGCAATTACTTCTTAATAAAGGCCAGAGAGAATACCCATTAGCTGTAGAACAAACAAGGATATTCAAGATTTTAATGCCTATCACAGCCACTAAGTTAAAAACCATCACAGCAGATAACTATCACTAACTGCTAATGCCAACACTCACCATTAAAGGCACCACAGTAAGGACAAGTGTTTTTCTTTCGGCACTTTTCAGACACTTTCTTTTTCAGCCCTCTCTTCTGAAGATATGTAAGGCCAGGTCGCTTCAGGTAGTCCAAAAATTGTTTTTTCTCTTCCACCGACAGCATGATACGGCAACAGGTTTTGCAGATCATCTTAAATGTAAATGCACATAAACATAGCTGTTTAACAGACACATGCAGAATTCTAACAGCTTCTACCATAACTTAAGTTCTTCAACAGAGGGCAGATTTTTGAATGAAATACAATGGTTTTGGTTCAAAGACCGATTCGTATGCTATAATACACAAAGTACATTGAAAAAAAATACAGTCAATGAAGCAAATCTTTATCTAAGCTCTGTAGCATCTTAAAAATCCAAATATAAAGCAAACAGAGCTTTGATTAACTGGGATGTCCTAAAAGGCAAGTTATAATGCATACATTTAATTCAAACTACTACAGAAAAATAACGGACAAAATTAACCAGTCTGAGATTATATAAAATAAAACATGTATTTACATCACTAAGACTGGTATTTAAATACATTTATTTTACAAAACACAAGATGGAAAAAGATCAAATTTATATTACAGCCTTAATTTGTTCTTCTCAATTATTCTTTCAAGCATCACATTTTCTGATAATTTCCTTTTTCTAGACCAGAACCTGACAACAAATCGTAATTGTGTTTACCTGTAAGATGCCTATCACAGCTTTGAAGTATCCAATGTGAAAACAGGGTAGTTCTAAGTCAATATATCCATAATGACCTAAACAATCAGCTAGATTTTTTCCACATGTTTCACAGGGACGGTCTTTTTCACTGGTTCCCTTTAGGAGGAAAGGAACACACGCACAGGAAAACATTTTAGCTATGATCAACTACAGACATAGAAAATACAACAGTTCTTAAGCTAGTCAGCTATCCTGACAGCAGGCCTGCAGCGCTTACTCCTTTTTCCCAGCATCAGGTGCATGTCAGTAGCATTACATTCACTCCAAACCTTAAGAAAAATGTCTTTCACATGCAGGACCTGCTGATACCAGTGACATTAACTCATACAGGTTTTGCAGGTGATCTACAGTCCGCTAAACTACATTGTGGTATTTTATAGACGGATGTCTCCGGGTCTCTCACCAACTAGGCAGAATGCCTCAAAAGAATGCTTTCCTGAACCACCCAAAAGCATGAAGCAAGTAGCTGTCGCTGCAACTGACAGTCTATGCAATTCAATTAGAAACACATTTGCACGTTTTGTATGAACAGCAAATTTCAGTTATCCCAACTTATTTTTAACCACTTCAAGTAATTCTACAAAAATGGTTTCAAAAAAAACCCAAACTGGTTCTCACCATTCGATGGTCCAGTACGCCATACTGCAGCGGAGAGTGATGATTGTCCTGACTGTACAAGTTTTTGCTAACCACTTGAATGTGAGCTTGCTGACGCATCTCTTCTGGAGATTTCATGCCAAAACAGATGTGGCTTCTAGGATAGCAAATTACACGTGTATGTACGCAGAAATACTTATAAATACAGGCATGCACACACATACATATTTAAAAGCAATACAGAGAAGACCAAGTTGATTCACAATATAGCCGGAACAGGTTCTTTTAGGATAACTATTAAAAACGCAGCTGTTTTGCAGCAAGTTGGTGGCTGATACCTGGGGGATTTATCGATGTTCTCGGGCAGCCCCAGAGGTGCTCACACGCAGCGCCAGCCCCGCCGGCAGCCTGAGCCAAGGCCCAGGGCA
>NW_009648330.1:71137-88050 GCF_000708025.1 Charadrius vociferus
CGTCAAGATGGTGAGTTCTGGGCGCTGGTCGGTGGTCATCCGTCCCCTGTTGCCGCCATCCTGCCCCCATGGCATTCCGGGGAGGCTTGCTCTTCACAGGCTGGCTTACCCCTAGCTGGCTGTGGCGCTATGGTGGAAAGCCAAGGTGATATTGTTCTCCCGCTTCGGGCCGGGGCTCCTGCGGCCTGGCCGCGGCGCGTCGGTGCCGGTTGGTAGGGTCGAGCTGTCCGGTGTGGGCCGGGGCCTGTGCTTGGCCTGCTGTGCCGCTTTGTTGCTGGGCTGTAAGAGCAGCTCCGGGCTTTCATAGGAGTGCGGTATCGCACTTCGTTTCAGGTGTTGAAGGGGTGCAGAGATCATGCTTTTCTGTTACTCTTGTGGCCCTTCTAGTCTGAAAGCGTTAAGGGAGCAGTAGCACATAATTCTGTTAAGGCAGCTTGCGTTGTGTTGTTTTGGTGCTTCGACTTGTAATCTATATGTTTCATTACAAGCTGTTTCAGCGTGGTGGAGGTATGTATGTATGTTGTTGTGTTGTTTGGAAACTGACAAGTCTGTCATCAGTAGATGTGTATTCAATAGTATAAATCAAAGGGTATCTTTTAGGGTTTTATCTATAGCCCCAGATGAGTCCACTCAAGTTAGGAGTTCATTGGCAGCATCTGAGAGACTAGCGGCTGTTGCTGTACTGTTCATTTATGTATTTATTAAGCTGGAATTGTATGCATTACTGTTGTTTTGTCTTACTTTTTTTGTATTTTTTCTTACAGAATGACACAGTGACCATCAGAACTAGGAAGTTCATGACAAATAGACTGCTTCAGCGCAAGCAGATGGTAAAAGAATACAGAAAATTGGCTTTAATTATTTGTCTATTGGTTATGGGCTACAGGTGTTCTATAGCCACTCTAAGTAAGGGGCCCTTAAAAACTCCAGGGTTTTTATTGTAAGAGCTTATAGGTTTACATGTGTTGAAGCGTGCTGAACGTAAAACTTGATGGTGAGGTAGTGGCTGTTCTGTCTTTTGAAGCTGGAAACTTAAGGACAATTTCATAACAAATTAATAATATTTTCTGATGCTCATGTGGGTTAGATTGAGTGTTAAACTCAGCGCGACTATAGCACCTGACTGTTGTAGTGGATGTTGTCCTTCTCTTGCTTTTACACAACTTGTAAAAATTCCTTCTTAGGTGATCGATGTTCTTCATCCTGGGAAGGCCACAGTCCCCAAAACAGAAATCAGGGAAAAGCTGGCGAAAATGTACAAGACAACCCCTGATGTAATTTTCGTCTTTGGCTTCAGAACTCACTTTGGTGGTGGCAAGACAACAGGTTTTGGCATGATCTATGATTCTCTGGACTATGCAAAGAAAAACGAACCAAAGCACAGGCTTGCCAGGGTATGTTTTTTAGTAACTTGAAAACAATTAGAATGTATTTGAATTGTTAAGTGCTTCATGATTTGCATGTATAAAAGCTAAAGTTTTGTGAAAGTACCGTTTGTGTACTCGAGTTATATAAGAGGTCTTAAAATAGCGTAGGCTAGCTTCTGCGTGTGCAAAATAGGGTTAAGGGTTTTTTACTGTTTATTTTAAGGGAATTGTGAAGGCAAAATTGACGGTACCAGTGATGTTTAGCAGTAATAGATAACTAGCCACTATTAAAGGTCTTGAAGAAGCATAAGAGACAAGACTGATATATACACTACTTTAGTGCTTATATTCTGTGTTGAATCGCTCATTAGCTAGTGACCTGAACTCACTACTTAACTAATATTTAAAATTCAAACAGTATTTGAAGAGTCGAGAAATAGTAAAACTTAAATTCAGAATTCATACTATTGGTGAAACAATGTTAAATGCAACTTTAACTGGTTTTTTTAATAGCATGGCTTGTATGAAAAGAAGAAGACTTCTAGGAAGCAGCGAAAGGAGCGTAAGAACAGAATGAAGAAAGTCAGGGGCACAGCCAAGGCAAATGTTGGTGCTGGCAAGAAGGTAGGATGAGGGTATCTGTAAGCTAGAGTGAGCATGTTGCCTTTGAAATGTTTATGAGAAGTTTTTCAACAGAATAACATAACATTGTTTTTCTTCCATTTCTTTCACCTGTTCTACTGGATAACAGAAGGTAATCTGTGTGGTGTCGTATAGCTTCTTATCAGCTCAGTAGCTTAGTTTTGCTCCTCACTGCTGCAAGCTTAGCTGATACAATGTGAAATAATGCTTCTTAAGTGATTGTTTCCTACGTGTCACCTGAACTAAAGTTAAACTTTCAAAGTCTAACAGTATTGCTCTAATCTTGTAACTCAGCCTTGCAATATACAAATTAGCTATTCTTAACACTTGTTACTCAGAATACCTAATATAATATCTAATGCTTACTCCACCAAGTTACTGTTATTTATGGTGTTATTTGTAGAAGAGATTTTGTTAAGAATGTGTGGTGATGTAGATGGTGAGGACAGTGTGTAAATAGAAATAAGGTAGAATGTCTGCTTTAGCTTGTTCTTAAGTTGCCAATATAGTGAGTTTCTTTCCCCTGGTGGGAGCTTCCTATGTTGTCACTGGAACTTGATGCAAGCTTGTCAGGTGTGCAGCTTGGAGACAGAGGGAGACAGAGTTCCTTTATCTTTAAATAAAAAATCCCACCGAAACTGAGTAGTGGTCTGGTGTGAAGACAGTCATCTACCTTAGCAGTTTTTTGTCCTCTGAAAATACTGAGTAAGCTGTGCAGCTAAGTGGGTTTTTTTAAGTGTTATAACAAAGGAAGATAGGGCAATGAGATTTGACACTTAAGTGTATAGCTGCTAAAATGCTTTGACATCTTGAACTTCAGTAATCTTCACTTTTGATATCTTTTTTTTTTTCTACTTTCTTGGAATTCTCCATCAGAAATGAAGTATCTAGCAGGTACTGAAAATGAGCATGGATGTGGTGACTGAATTATATGTTTCTGAAACACGTGTCCATCTGTTTAATTGAAGCACTGTACTGCCTTGCATACATGTTTGGTTTAAAATTACTTCTGTCATGTAAGGGTTCAGTTAACTACATAATCCAATTTATCTTGTGTGACTTATAAAGCTTGGCTAATAGTGAACAAATCTTTGAAACTAGTGAAACAACATTAAAACAAGGAGTTCCAAATGAGAAGTAATCAAAGAAAATGCTACTGATTTGAGGCATTGGTTCAGACCACCCTGGGTTCTGATTCAAAGTAGTACAGTGCAATTGCATGTGTAATTTGACCTTTGTATGAAAGTAGTTGTGCATCTCTATGAAAACTAAATCACATCAGTTTTGTGCATTTGACACCGTGGTTGAAAACAACGCAGTTGTCAACATTAAACTGTATTTAAGTATTGGCGTGCAGTATTCCAAGTTAAGACACGAACCATAGTGATTGCTCTGTGAAATTAGATTCTTCGTGTGCTGTATGAGTGAAGTTCTTGTTATCACTGGATGGAAATACACCAGTGTTGCTGTGAACTACTAGATAAGGTTTGGTAACCTTCTCATTTCTGCTTTAATGCTGTTTTGATAACGAAGTCCTACAATTATTTACGGTATAACAGCACAAATGAGTATTTGGTATAGCAGCAACACTGACATACTCTCTTGTGAATGTCCAGGGAATCATTTAGTGTTGCACTGATGCCAGTAGTATGGATCAGCTTCTTCCCTTCAAGAATTTGGTGCTTGAAGGTAGTTGTTATCGAGTGTTAATGCACAATGGTTAATGACTGTCACTTGAATTATTAAAGCTGTCCAGTTCATAAGAGTTCTCTTAAAGAATATAATCACTTCAGAAATGAAGACCAGGATTGTGTGCTGTGATAATTATATAGCAGATGTGACTTAAGTATCAAGTGCTTCTCAAACTAGCACGCAGTCTCAGTAGTAGATGATCTGTGTTTTGGATTAGAGGTTTGTAAATGTCTTTTAAAACAATATTTTAGTTGATAAGTATGCATGGGTTAGATCTTACTTGTTCACCAGTTTTGTTAATCTTTGTGTTCTTGTATTAGATATAAACTAAAGACAAATTATTTTACTTGCTTTCTGGATAACTTGATTGAGAAGAGTTCTGTGCTGCATCACAGGGAAAAGCTTGTGGAATACACTTGTGTCTTAAAGATTTGTCTTGAAAAATGCATGTTTAAATGTAATGGTGTGGCATGGTTCAACATTGTTTATTACAGCCATGTGGAGGAATTTTTAATAGGAGTCCTGGAATATGTTTTGGAGTCCACCTACACAATTGGTGAAAACTGTTTATCTCAAAAATGTGTAGGCATTTGATTCTGAGACATCTTCAGGCAAGTGTGTATTGTTTTAAGAAAGATGTACCATGTTTTCATGAGAACTATTGAAATGGTGAATCATACTTGAATAGTTTTTCTTGACCTCTTAAGTCAGACATCAACTGTGCTAACGTCTGACTGTTAAGTTTTCATTATTCTTTTCTTCTCTCACTCCTTTAGAATTCCCATTCTGTTTTCTCTGCAGTTAAGTATTTTGAAGTTGTTTGTGTTATTTAATATATTCTGTAGCTCTGTAGTTAGATGAGCTCATATAAAAGTTTTCAGCAAGTAGATGTGGATGCCTCTTACTGATCATTTGTATTCAGAGCAAATGCAAAAAAGCACCACTCTACCCCTTAAAGTCACAGCTATGTAGTTGTGACAGCCTTTGACATGTAAGCCTTCCAAACAGAAACATTTGGGTTTGTGTGGTTTTCTGTTGTTTTTTTTTTTTTAAAAAAACTGATCAAACAGAAGTGTGGGTGGATAGGCACTTTAAGCTGTGGTAGCCTGTAGGTACAGTTGAACATGCAGTTGCATTCTTAAGTTCTAAACAGCTATTGTTGGGTCCTGTTGGAGGGAATGCATGAAATCTTAGACTTAAGCCTCTGCAGTAGTCAAAACTTTGACGTTTTTCTGTCACATTTCACTGTTGTAATTGAAAAAAGCGTATTCATGTTGTGTCAGTAAAAAGCCTCAAAGCTCCATCTTCTACAGTAGTACAGCTTTGATAAAACTATTCTCTTACTAATTAATGCTTTTTCTTTTTCAGTAAATGAACATACTTCACATGGAAAATGGATAACAGGTATGATTTCTGAATGCTTTGTAAGGGTAGATACGTCATCGTAATGACTACAGGCTACTCAAGTCTAATGTTTATTTATGCAAACAGCATGGTACTATGCTGATCTAGAATGCAGTGCAAGATTAAGAAAGGCTGTTGTGCGTTGCTAATTTATGTGACTTCCACTTGAGTGAAATGCCTGATTAGCATAATAAATCAGGTAGTTCAGATTTACAGTTGCGAAAACTGTTGATTATTTAGTCTTATTGTAAACAATGCTTACACTTTTCCATTTGTAGGTATGCTAAGGAAAGGATAGTACACCTTGGTTTTTATTGTCTTAAGTAGATTGGAGTAGTAGGATTTTTATTTTGAGGACAAGTTTCTGTTGTTTTCTTATAGATACTTATTTCAAGTAAATTCCTTGTAAACAAACCGCCTACTTTTTTAGAGGAGTCCTAGACTATGTATCTTGGTTGCAGAAACGTAAGTGAGCTGGATGTGCTGTGGGCAGTAACTGTAACAGATAAAACTCTGGGTTTATTACAAATGGTCTGAATGAATCATTTTAAAGCAACTTAAACTGTCTGGGAGCTGCTGGAGTGCATATAATGTGTTAAACAGAAAGCTGGTAAAGCAATTGTAGCTTGTTGGGCTCTTCTGCAGAAATGCTGTAATCTGGGCGCTCAATTATTCTCATGACAGTACTGTGAAATTTTGAACCTTGTGTTCCTCTAAGAAAGGCAGTGTTGTTCACCTGACTTGTTTGGGAAGCAGTTTTCCAGGCACTATAAAAGTATGAGTATAAACACTGTTTTAATCATGTGGCACTGATCTATCTTTTCCTTTACAGACTACATTGCTCTATGAAGAGGTATAGAAAGAATTATTCTGGAAAGAAGCTGCTCATCTGGCTTTAACATCAAATAAACTATGTCAATAAAATGCTGGTTTGCCCTTTAGTTTTGATTCGAAAGCTACCATTTTGTAAAGTTTGAGAAAATCAAGATTGGTGCATTGTTTGCACTGCATTAAAATCTTTTCGTAATGAAACAATTCTTGTTTTGAGTATCAATTTGAAGTGAATCAGAGCTTTCTATGGATAGTAGTATAACCTAATTCCAAGTCCATGGAAGTAGGCATGACTTTGTCATCTCGTGTTCAGACTGTGGTTTGGAAAGTATTTTTAAGATGTGCTTGTTTGAGTGGTGATGTTATATAAACCTGTAGAGAATACAGCTGAAGGGAGAAAAAGAAACTGTAGATGGATATTCAGAGCTGCATGCTTCCACAGTTAAGTGTTTTGCTAATGGAGTCAGGCATGACTTGCCTGTTCTTCCTGAGCTGTCAGGACAGGCTCTGGGGTCTGTCTGTGGTCTTCAAACTGCAGTACACCCCTAATTTTTCATATGGTAGTGTTAAAGGAGTCATTTAAGAGTGGATTAGTGGTTGGATGAGGCATGCTCTATGCTAGAAGTGTAGGCATGCAGGTGTTTTAAGTAGCAAGTAAAGTTGAAGTTTTATACTTCAAATATGACTGAAGCAGACGGGGCAGCTCTAGCAGCTGTGCTGAGGAAGGCTCTGACTTGATTCTTAACCAAGTACAGTACTTTTAAATAGTACTACCTTTGTACTGAGGCAGCATATTGTAACAGGCAAGGCGTATTTAGTGTTTGGGGGGAAAGCCAACCACCCTGTAGTTAAGAGTTAAAGTGTTGGAAGGGGATACTTTGATAAAACATCTGGGAAGTATGGGTAAAGCACTTGACGTTTCTTCTAGTACTTTCAGTCTTGAACTAGTGGGATTGCTATTGTCTGCATCCAGCAGCATCATACTCTTTAGCTGTACAGTAAAATTTCTGTACATCATGCTATAGTGTTCCTGCCTTTTCTTGACGTTAGTAACTGGGATTAGTAGGCAATTGCCCTGGTAAAAGAATAGGTATTCCAGTTTCTTCTAAACATAGGTTCACTAGTGATGTTAGACTAAGGGGATGGTGAAAAGGAGTAATTGATTCTAAAATAATAGTTTTGAATCTGAAATCCTGTGGAAGTTAAAAGACTTTTCTATTTGGCAGAGACAGCTTCAAAGATAGGTACCTATTGGATGTTCTTCCCAAACATTTTAAGTCTATTGAATTCTGATTGGAGGGGTATTAAAAGTGGGGTTTGTGTACTTAGATATAGTATGTGTACTGAACTCGAGTCTGTGAATATGTTTTGAGTAGGTGACAGTAAATTTCTGACAAACGAAAAGATTGTAAGGGATATGGAGCAGACATGCACATGAGGCTTAGAGTTAGAACCTAAACCTGTTCGAAAGGTAATACCTGCAGTAAACCCTTTCTGTATGCAATGTTCAACATCAAAGGAGAGAAGAGTTGTGCTATGAAATATAGTTGAACAATCACTAGGGGGTGGTGTGAACACAGCAATACAAGTACAAGGAAGATTCCTATTGCTGTTTTTCATATAATAGGCTGAAAGAAAGCCGAATTGTCCCCTGCTGAAGAGGTCAGCTCCTTTGAAAATATGCATTAAAAATAGTTGTGTTTAGGATCTGAGGTTCTAAGTGATATTTTTGTTTCACTGGCTCTTTTTTGAATTGAATGGAAACCATCTGTTTCAGTGAAGACCATACAGCTAGTGTTTTCCAAATGTTTACTACTTTAAAGGTCGAGTGCTGGCACAAATTCTAGTTCTTTTCAGAAGCTTACTTACCTTATGTTTCAGTAATCAACAAAGGATCTGTAAGTAAGTGCTGGCATAAAGGTACGTATGTCTTGCATAGACTTTACATAACAAACAGTACTGTTCCAGGGGGCGTGTACTTCTGGAAGCAGAACCTAGTTCTGGAGTTGGAGTATTAAATGTTCCCTTCTTGAATTTTGTAATGTCTTACATGCTTTTCATTACAAGTTCATTTATGAGGTACAGTAGCTTGTCAAAGCAGATGGATTAAAATAAGCTGTCTTATTGCTTGGTGCCCTGATTTGGTGTTTGATGCCCCATTTTGATGATTCAAGATTGACAGAAAAAAATACCTAGTGACTCCATAGAACAATTGACTCTTTCCTTGTTGCACGGTCAGGTTATAACAGCCTATCCAGAAGCTGTACTCTTGTTTTGCAATACAAGGCATTAAGCACAAAAAATGGTGAAGGGGACAAAATGATGTTAAGTCTTCCAGAATTAACTGATCAAATCAGGTCACCCTATTTGAGGTTTTTCTGCTATTCTGCAACATTCTGTGTTACTGTGGCTATCCTTTTTTCTTGTTCCACCTGGAAAATGGCAGGCAACTGAATAGCTGTCATCTGAAATCTTGTTGCTTCCACAGTTTGGAGGTATAAGCAGCTCTTCATGTGAGTTCCTGTTCTGCCAACATTTTGCCTTCATACGCTACAGCCTAAGCGATGTGTCGCAGATGTTCTGTAATTCAGAAGTTTAACGCACATGTCATGCTGTGAAGAGACTCTAGGTTAATCCCCTTTCCTGTGGGAGGTAAAACAATTAAGTGAAAAGCATTGATGAACAGGAATCTTCACTTCTTTCCGTACTGTGCACTGAAGGTACCCTTTATTTCCCGTTTGGCACACCCCATCATCTATAGGTAGTAGTTGTCACTGTTAACAGCTTTTAGGCTTCGGCCTGTCCCTTGTATTTTGATATCTCAAGTATTGCGTCCATTTGACCAGTCTGGAGCTCAAATTAGACTGTAAAGAATTTTTGGAGAAGGGACTTCTAAATTAAACTGTTGATGAGTAATCTTAAATTGATATACATGGAAAGACTCACTAAAGCATTAACCTTTTTAATGGCTAGCACTTAAGTTTGAGTTGTGTGTTTTTTACGAGGGATATAATTACCATGTGAAATGTTTGGGTTTGTAGGAAGGACACAAAACTGTATAGCTGACTAGTAAGAGTAAGTGAACTGTTCCTGTGAAATACTTGCGAAGCTGTGCAGAGTCCTCAGGGCTTCACTTAATTGAAACTGGATCGAGTAGTCTAACTTCTTGCTGAGGTTTCATCTCTCTGTTTAGTGAGATACGTAAGGCACAGCCAGATAACGGTGGCTTCTGTCTGAAGGAGATTGTAGTCTAGAAGGCAAAAGACAAGCTACAGCGGATCAAAGAAAGAATTACCAGGGAAGCAGAGTCTCTTTAGAGGAGCAGGTTAGTGTCTTGGCAACACAGAAAAAGATAACTATGATACAGATGAAAGATGGTAAAAATTGGCATCACCTGGACAATGAGGTGGTCTTGTCTAGGGAGCTGCTTGTAACAGGCTTGAGAAAGAAATGAAGTTACGTCATCAGTGGCTTGAGATAAATGTGGCATAATATGCTAGGAGAAGACCGCACTACCAGTACGCATAGGGATGAAAGGGTGATGTGGGTTCTTGCTTTTTATAGAAAATATGTTATTTAAGGAATAAAGTATGCAGGCTGCTAGCAGATCTATTTGCAACAGTCAGAAGTAGTTAACTTGTCCATATTATCCAGTCAGTTCCTGTATAATATTAATGTGACTAGTTTCCTACACAGAGGAAATAGAACATTGTCCTGTAGTGGCTATTGATACTAGGTTCGTACAGTAAGTTTGAAATTCTAGGTGTGAATGCTCCCTGCTCATGTGCTTCTCTTGGAGGGAAACTAGATATATTGAGCATTTTTTTTTTTTTTTGGAGGGCTCTTCTGGTGGTTCTAAGATACCAGACAAGAGCAGTTATTTTTTTTTTTCTCTGAATGCTAGAAAAGTTTCATCTGAGCTGAAGAACTTTACAATATGGGTGGAAAATGTTTTTACTCAGTATAATCCTAACACAATAGTAATAAGACTAAATTACTTGTATGAACACACTTGTTATGATGCCTCTAAGAGGTAAAATGAAAAGGTTGAGGTAAGCTTTGACAAGTCAATGTCAGGAGTAGCCACATCCTAGTACGTTAATGCTCTTGGACTCCTTTGCTTTAAAGGGATTAAATGGAAACTTAGTCTTATGTTTGTTGTGAACGTTTGTGAACTCTAGTTACGCCTTTAAAAAAAAAAAATCTGTGGAATTTTATCTTCATCTGGAATTCAGTAAGCTTCCTCTTAATTTTAGTCTTTGCTCTTTGTAAGGGTTGTGGCTAATTAAACAGCTGCAGAAATGGCTAAAAGGCATCCTCTGTGCTAGAAGATAATTCTGTTTTTTCCAAGAGCTGGTTACGGGCAGACAGGACTACTAATAAAAAGCTCCATCTCCCTTCCCAGTTACTGTTGTTCATAGACAGAGACCCTAAGTAAGGTCAAGTAGTGTGCTTAGGCAGAAGGATGTTTGGACCATCTGTGGCTTCTCTTAACACAGTTGTTTTACAACCAGCAAAAGATGTGAGTGCAGTGCTTCACTGGGGGGGATGATCACAGTTTGTACTTGCTCCTTGGGTTAAAATACAGCTTGTTATCTAATGAAGCTGGCCAGGCTGCAGACTGACCCGCATTAGGAGAAGCATGCTTCACTGCCTTTCATGATGATCTGATTTGATTGTACTGGAGCTAGTACCCCGCTATCATTTTCTGTCAATTTTTGCTAGCCTGTTTGTTAAGGCAGGCATCGTTTGTGTTGATTTGATAACAGGTTTCAATCAGTGATAATAAAACTTCTCTGCAACAAATGACCTCAGATCCGTATCTCCCACACAGTGTTGGATGTAAGTAGAAAATTGAGACTGACACTTTCCTTTTTCAGTGTTTTCTTTCTGGTTTAACATCCTATGTAAAATTCACAATGGAAGTGGCTTATTATTTTTAAATTAAAAAAGGGGGGGAAAGTTGATTTTTTTGTTTCACTGCTTCCTTTATAGTTTGACAGATCATGCTACAGGCAGAAGTAGAATGAAGCCTTTTTTTCTTTTTTAAGGGACATAGAGGGGTATCATTACACTTAAGAGCTGTCAAGAATTAATATTTTAAGTATTTGTTTTAATTGATCAGTTCTAGTTATTGAAGCAAGATTGATCTACGCCCTGCTTCAGGGTTTTACAGAAGTAAAAACTAATGTAAGAACCTAGGATTGGGAGAAATTGCTTCATATTCACATACAAATATCAAACTTTCATGGTTTTGAGGAGCTCATGAAGATGAGAGTATATTTTGCCTGGCATTGAACTCCACAGTGTCTAAACAAATGCTGAAGCACTGTACTAATGCATAAAACAGGGAAAACATGGTGAAATTGAATTGTCCAGAGTCAAATTAATGCTGAAAAGTAAACATCTGGCATTAAACACAGAGTAAGTAAAATAAGCATCAAATTAAATGGGAAAATTTTCACAGGCATAAATGTCTACTAGTTGCCTTTTGTGACTGACTAGTGCTTTTTGGGGGGAAAAAAAAATCTTTGTGTGAGAAATGATTGCTTTCATAAAATTTAAATGGCAAAATTTACAACGGTTGAAGGTTTTAAAGCTTACCTTTAGTGTAGAAATACTGCTTTTTGGGGGGAAAAAAAAATCTTTGTGTGAGAAATGATTGCTTTAAAATCCTTCCTTTAGTTTTAATGGTGTTCTTTTGGCTCCTGGCAATGCTTCCTTGGTATGGCACGTCTGGTGGCCTGGGGGAAAGTCTCTGTCTAGAATACTTCTACAGAAGCTCTGATTGGGTGCTGCACAGACCAAACCTTGGACTGTTTCCTTAGAAAAACCTATGCCAGCGCTGAAGACAAGTGCAGGCACTCCTATGGTTCTGGCAGGATGTTATCACACCCTTATAAATCCCTGTGAGGCTGGAACATTCCAGTATTCCCACTACACACAAGGATAAAGTACAAAGATACTATGTTTCAGTACCTGAATGTTTTAAAAGCGTGAGTAAAAATGTACTTGGCTACAAATAAATGAGTCTCCTATTACTATAAATATACCTGCTGTGGTGGCTTGTCCCCAGGTCAGAAAACAAGCGAATGTTGCACTGGAGAATTGAACCTGGGTGAGGAGGAAGAGCCCCGGCTGACTGCTGGACTGGCTTTGTCCCAGCAAACCAGCCAGGGGACTTACTTCATGTGCATTGAGCCCCTCACTGAGAGTATTTCCACAGAAGCACCAAACGCAACCAAGGTTCAACCAGCTGCGCTCTGCCTCAGTGGTGGCCTACGCTGCGGTGGTGGGGTCGGTAGCTGTGCCCTCCTCGCGCTCCAGCCCAGCAGCTACTCCGTGTTTGATGTGTCGGGCACTACTGTCGGCCTGATGCAATGGCCCTACCTGGGAACAGGCAACTCCTTCTGCTGGGTTCAGATAGGTTGTGAGATGACTTTCTCCTCTTCCTAAACGCTCTCTGCAGAGGTGCTTAGCCTAGTTGGCGGTATTTTAACCATTTCTGCTACAGGAAAGCTCCTGGGTTATCAGATCTCTTGAAAATAGATTTCCGTATCTCAGAAATACGTTTCCAATGGCTCATGTGGGGATTAACTTTTACTTTTGTCAGTGATGACAGACCGACATAATTTTCTACACTTTCAGTCTCTCAACTCAGCTGTATCCTCAACTGGTGGCTTAATTAGGGGCACTCTTCTCTGTAGTTTAGAACTTGTTCAGAATGGGAGTCTCTATGTTTGTTAGCAAATTCATTACTCTGTAACATAAACAACTTATCTCACAAAGTATTTACTTTAAAGTATCACTACTGATCTTAATGTTTTAAGAGGTAGGGGAAGGTTGTTCCTCAATCTTCCATCTTTTGCTGTGCCCTTAAAGAAGCCTGAGGTTTGTTTAACCCACAAGTACGTGCTTAGCCAAGAGAATCCCTTGCATTTGTTCCAGCTGCCTGTTGCATATGGACCATCCTTGTTTCTGAAACCTGGGTCAGTCTTTTCCATGCACTTTTAGGAAAGGCTGTCTCTGTATGGCTGTTCCGCTGATACATGCTTCAAGGCATGTATCCTTAGTCATCTCTGTGTCCTTTGCTTGTGTTCTGATTTTTGCCTCCCTTCGTTTTCCTTCCCAGTGTGTCACTTTGTTTCTTAGATGTGTTCTGCTCACAGATGCTTTTCTAAGCTTTATTTTCCCATAGACTGTAGGCATGAACAATAATCACCTTGCTAAGTATTAAGCAATTTATCAGTCTCTTTCCTAGTGGTTGATCAATGCTCCCCTGGCACATTTGTGGGTACAAGTGCCAAAAAAACCTGGAGGAACCTGAAGGTGCTCTCTCCAGAGTTGGGGGAAGATTGTAGAGCATTTTGTATTGCTGCTGTTCTGTGGATGAACGGAGATACACTTCCAAGGTATGTCATGGTGCCACACTTCTTCACTCCTACATGAACCCTCTTTCTTTAGTAAAGATACAAAATAATTTCTGGAGGGTTTCTCAATTAAAAAAAAAAAATTAAAACCCCAAAACCAACAAAACAAACCCTTCATTGTTATTAGAATTAGTAAATGGAAATAGAAGAATACTACAGCAGATACCTATCAATTAAACACTATGCATGAGGTACTTCTGAGGTCAGATGTGGTGATGCTACTTGTTAGCTTTTCAGCTTAGTTCTTGAAGGAGTTATCCTCAGCCTCTTCTTTATTTATTTCTTTTACCACTTAAATAGTTGTCTTGGGATGTAAAATGCAGGACCACGTGTAAAATACTTTTCATGTATTGGTACTGGCTGAGTAATCAAAACGTTTTTATATAGCCATTTTAAATCTACACAAATTTCAAGAGCAAATAGCTTGCTTTTCACTGAAGATGCATAGAAGAAAGCTGCTTAGATTCTCAAAGAGATTGTGCAGAGTAATCCTTTAGCCAGCAGAGGACTGTAGAACCATGTATCTTGCAGTTGTTGATGCAAAAAATGTTCAATCACAAAGAGTAAGGGGAAAACCCATGTAGCAAACTATGTAATTGAGACAGTCTCTTAAACATGGTAAAATACTGAAAAGGGAGAGCTCTTTTCTTTGTTTGTTTCTCATTAAAGCATTTAATTTGCCCCAGGTTCCCTTTGTTGATGAAGATCTATGGGAATTTTGTTTACATTTTGAAGCACATTGCCAAGGAGAGTACTTCATATGGCAAGTATACCGAACCTTTTGGGGGAATGACAACACTACAGACATGGTGGTGCATTCCCTAAAGGAAAACATACTTCATTTGTAACGAACATTATGTCTGCAGAAACTAATGGCCCAACCTCCTATTCAGTTTATGTAAAATAAAACAGGCCCATATGTTGCTGCTTTTAGAGTTTGGGTGTTTAAATTAAATGTTGTTCAATGAATATTCAAGCCCATTTGCTCAAAAGTTGTGCTCAGTGTAGCATCTTTTCCCTCTGTCTTTGGTCTTACCTAGAATATTAAGCCATTACAAGAGGGTGCTAAAGCTGAGGCATCTGTTTCTAACTAAAACTTGGATATTAAAATGCCAGAGCAGATGAGAGGGTAAAGAAAGACATACAGTAAGAGGATCATATTATTTTTTGTTTTGTAATTAAGACTGAGGAAGGTTTGATATGCATGACACCCTTTAAGAAAGAGGAATGTTCACTGTGCTATTGCAGCAGCTGCTGTTTGGGTACATTATAGTGGTGTATTCACTCCACTTGCCGTTTTCAAGAGGAGTTAATTCAGCTTTTTCAGGACGTGGGGGGCAGATGCCTGTGCCGGGCTGCCTCAGCAGACTGCTTTCCTGAGACGTCTGCATCTCTGTGGGGCTATAGGCAGCTTTTAGATCTTCGTGCCTGGGTCTAGACAGATTGACTACAGACACTCCATAAAAGCTGGGATTTGCTTACTGCCGGTACCAAGGCTTTACCTTCTATCATCTGTCCCCAGCTCAAAGTCAAGTAGCAATATTAGTAGGCTGAAAGAAGTCCTGTGGAAGCCACATCTGGCCTAGTGACTGCCCTGTTGAATGGTCTCGACCCTTCAGACCTGAAATACATCGTGGATTCATCATCAAAGGTCATTAACTGCACTAAGAGAGGCTACTTTGGATCGGGTAGGAACCAATGGCTACAAATAAATGGTTGAATTCAGTCGTCTTGTGCATTTATCATTAAATCCGGTTTTCAATTCCAGAAGGTACTCCTGTGTATGTTTAAATCCATATCTTCTCAGGAAAATCTCTCAACAATAAGACAACACCTGAAATAGGTACTTAAGTGTTTTCATGAACTTTATCTCTTATCTCTCAGTCCAGAAACTGACAGCACTATTTTTTTTTTTTTTAATGGCATGGAAAAAAATCTCATTAGAAGACAGCTGGAATGTAAACACAAATCACAATAATTGGCTTTTACGTATTTTCATGAGGGTTCTTCAGATGCTTGATTTTACTGCACAAGTGCAATATTGTAGATATACAGTGAAGCACTCTTGAGAGAATAATTGATACATGGATAAAATGCTTAAAAACATCCCCTAATGCTGTAAATCTAAATGAAGGCCGAGACTATTACATGAGAAAAACAAATATACAAACCCTCAAATTCTTTAGAGTTCTGTTATTTGCTGGAGCTTCTCTGGCTTAACCAATTCCCCTGTCTCTACTGAGCCAGGCTGTTAAGCACCTATTAGGGCAAGAACAGAACAAGAAATCGCCTGCCCAACGAGGTGTCACCTTGAAGATAGCTAGCCTGTTCTGGGCACGTCTATAGACATAAAAATCCACCATTTTTCTGTCTCTTTTTAGAACATTTGTTAGGGATCTCCAATTAGAAAAAGAAATCTCTACCTAGATAAAAAATTTAATTCTGTCTTAACATGAGGAGGAACTTCCTTACTTTGAGGGTGTTGGAGCACTGGCACAGGCTGCCCAGAGAGGTTGTGGAGTCTCCCACTCTGGAGACGTTCTAACCCCGCCTGGACGCTGTCCTGTGCAATCTGTTGTAGATGACCCTGCTCTGGTGGTGGGGTTTGACTAGATGATCTCCAGAGGTCCCTTCCAACCCTAACAATTCTGTGAATTCTGTGAACCCTGACCATTCTGTGAAGTTAACAATACCGGCACTTGTCTGCAATGTCAACTTCTGGGATGAGCCACACTTCAATTTTTTCTTGTACTTCAGTCAGAAATGACGCTGTTCTGGCTACTGTACAATAAGCACTGAGAGACAGTTCTACTCTGAAATACTTATTTTATTTTGCTTCTCAATTCTGATCTCCTAAAACTTACAATACATAGGAAAACTATTGTTTTTTTTTTCAAAACTTGGTATGACTGAGAAAGATTTAGTGGGATAATAATTTTATTTTTTAAATGTAGCTTTGTTAAATTTATTTTTTGTGCAATTTTCTATGTATATTCAGTGAGTTTATCCACTCAGTGCAGTGAAACAATTCTTTTTGATTTTAGCATTTATTATTTCTATGGTGCCAACCGAGGTGACAAAGGGAAATGTACTGTCCCTTGTCGTTTGTTATCAGTGGGACTGTTTGGTGGTTGCCATCAGCTACCGTTTTCTAAACGCTCTGTGTGCACAGGGGTAACAGGAGAAAAAAACCCCAAACGTTGGGATGATTTTGCAGTCAAATGCACTGCAAATGTACATGTGCATGTGCTGAATTTGCAGCTAATCTGCTTGTTTTAGCTACCAGATAAATACCTCAGCAATTTTATATTATGTTGATAGGATGATCACTGGCCGATGGCTTCCCAATTCACCAGTGTACGCTTGACTTCGTTTCTAGAGCCCTCTAGCAGGCAGCATCCCAGCCAGTTCGGCGCTCAGAATTTAGCCCACAATTCCTACTTTGTTCCCCTATGTCCCTTCTTTTGAAGCACTCCACCCTTCACGGGTTACAATCTGTTTGAACTGCAGACAGAGAGCAAACTACCAGGAAAACAGAAAAGCCCCC
>NW_009648330.1:88096-100620 GCF_000708025.1 Charadrius vociferus
TTTATTCCTCACCTTCCTCTTGTCAGCTATAGCAAACACAAACTGTCCCTAAGGAGACAACAAACACTTGCTGTGGTATGCAAACACACTATGAATTCATGACAGTGCTAACATGGCTTGTTGCAGCACCAATTTAAAACCTGTTCCCCTCCACCTTATGTCATCTCTTCTTGGCTATCTATCTGGCTTCTTCCAGCTTTGTCGTATTAATCTGGCATCCACCCTTTGAACGCTAAAATGTGTCATTCCCCCCTTTCTACAGTAGTGTGCATGTTAAAACATCAAAATATTTTTGTATCCTCCTTAATGCTATATAGGAAAGATGAAAGAGGCCGTGGAGAACAATTGTACATCATGGATCTAGCCCTCAGGATAGGAATGATACTGATGACAACCTGTCGAAATGCTGAACTTGTGTTGTTGTTTGGATGAAAGAGAGAATGCAAATGAGGGATAAGGAGAAAATAAACGCTTCAGGATGGGCAAGGGGGATTTTCCAGCAACAGAATAGCAAACATTGTCAGAGCACTTGTGATTACAAGTCATATAGCCTTCCACTGTTGGGAGCCAGAAATGTCTCTACATCATTTACACTCCTTCCCAAAGACATTATCATGCCTGAAAGAAAATACATCTAGACAGATTCCAAAAGCTACTGAAGGAAGATTTGCTTTATTAAAATCTTTGAAAAGACTCTTAGACTCTGCTTATGTATTACCTGCCAGGAGCTACGTGAGTGCAGGCTATGAAAGTTAATGCATTTCCGTGGTGGTTTGGCTTTGTATATATGGCAAATCCACATAATTAAAAAGTGATAAATTTGTTAAGAGGCATAACCCCTTCAAGTGGATGTTCTCACCTGGTTTTAGTTCATCTTCTCTAACAAGTTATCTTAGCTTGATTAGACAGCTAAATCAATGCTGTTTTCTGTTATAACTGAGACCTTTAGGACTGTATCTAACTACTGGTGTTAGTGGAAAGGCTGGAGCTGACTACTTTGGGGGAATAAAAGAGATAATAATGCCTAAATTTGTGGGATGTATTTCCACATTTTACTGTAGACAAAGAACCAATATGCTGTAAAACCTCTACATTTTCTGGAAACAGCCAGTAATTATGCTATGTATGAAGAAAGCCATTCCCAGAGCTCACATGTGTGTTTTTAAGGAGGGAGGAATTCTGTTTTCCACCCACCTTTTAGGCAACACGGTGAGAATACAATCAAAAAAGGGTAAGCAGCACTAGGTGGAATCACTACGAAGAGGGAAGATGATTGTCTCCAGACTTGTCTTTTTCTGTGCTATCCCTCCCCCTTGCTTCCCCCCATTTCCTTGCAGGTAGGACATTAAAAGAAGTTGTATACAAGGAACAGAGAGTAATCGGAGCACAGCAGTCTTTCTTGATTTATTACTTCATTCATTAATCCATATATAAAATGCAATTTAGGACAAGGCTCAGAAATCCTCAGTCTGACATGTTCTCACATATTTGATAAATGATTCCACTGGAAGAGGCTTGAAGGGCATCTGCAGTAAATTCTGCCGAGATCTATTTCTCAAAACATTTTTACACTTTCATATCAAATTAGAGGATATCTCGTAGATAAGGGTAAGTGATGGGATTTCTATCACTTGGGTGCATGTCTCATAACTCACAAGAGTGGAGGAGTACAAGTGAGCAGCACCATGAGAAAGCCACGGCTTTAGGACAGTCCCCTTGAAAATAATTGTTTCCTTTCAGCCCGAAGTTGATAGTAGTCATTGAGACATTTGAAGACATTGATATAAATATTGTTTTCTCTAACTATCCAAAGGAAGAAGCACTGTGATATATGGATTACATTTAAGTTATTCCAGGCAGAAGGTGGATTCTTAATATTAATTTGGGGGAGCTGAACAAAATTTTAGTATGGCAGTCACACAATCTCCACATACAGGACCAGGATACTGCCAAGACTCTGTAAACTGCATTCCTTTGATGAGGCTAGAGAGGGTGGTGAAACAAAGAGCTTCAGTTTTGGAGAACCATCCTCTCTCTCCAACCTGGGTCCAGAATACTGGGTCCAGTCTGCACTGTCCTTAGGCTCTCCTCTCTCCTTCCACGCTATTTTTGATCCTCTTCTTTACTCTTTCTCATTTCTATACATGATGTTCCCTTCTCCTAGCTTCTTTTATTCGTCCCTAAGGCTTTTGTCTGGCTATCTGTCCAGTTCATGCCATGTAGGAAATAGTGAAGAAAAGGCACGTCACTGGCAGGAATCTGTGGGAGCAACTAAGTGGGAAGGTTTTTACTTCTCACATGCCTGCAAGTGAGGACCACATGCACCCAGTCAAGGTGGCTATAGTCATCTTCCGCCTTGCTTTATCAAACAAAGATGCAATGTGAGAATAAACATTTGTGGGCCTTGCTTTTTCTGAGTCCTTGCTATGATTTGTGGGCTCATTGTATGGTAGTACGCACATATAAGTGCGCGCCTGTGTTCTTGCTGTTTGAATGGCAAACATGTCACACAATTCCCAAACTCCCATCGATGTATAAGAAAAAACGGATATAAAGTGGGCGTTCCCCTTCTGTTCTCTTCTATGCTCTGCTACTACTCTTACAAATTGGAGGACAGAATCAGTTTAGAGAAAAAGACTGTACTCAGAAACTCTGCATTTACAGCTACAGTAGGGAGCTACTGTCAGCAATGGGACTTTGTGACAGGGTGAATGAAGCTTTAATGCTTTATTTTTCAGTGAAAAAAAGAATTCTAGATTAGCAAAATTTGGTCTTAACAAACAATTTTAACTCAGAGCTAATGAGCTGAATTGATACCTATTAAAATTGTAACTTTCAGAAAAAGGATTACTTTGGTCTTTTAAGAAGCTTCTTCTAGGTCTTCTAAGACCTAGAAGCTCAATTTTCTCTCTTTAGGTTATATTTTGTTGAGAAAGTAGCAAATAAGTTAGACTGAATTCCAGTGAATTAGTGAATTCCAGTTTTTTCTCTCATTTTTGCTAACCCTTTAGTTCAAGCACCTTTTGTCTATTTCTCCCAAATTTAGTACAAAATGTTTTCCTGAAGACCAGACATGAATTCAGGGGTGCTGCTTTCTAATAGAAACTTAGCTGCAACATTACTTCTACATCTGTGGCAAACACAATATGCTGCGGATCTCAATCATGTATTTAAATTCTCTGTGGATATATAGATTATTGCTGCTGTGCAAAGGAAATCTTTCTGCTACCCTTGAGTAATATCCTCTAGCCTTATTCAGCCTGAAAGTCTTTATCAGAAAGTCATTACAGCTGTTTTGTTTGCATATGGCTTTCGTTCCTCGTATTTTAATGTCTGGACAGCATTAGCTCAATTAGTCTAATGAATGAGTAGGTCTTCTAATATTTACTATCTAATTAGTTTATTGGCCTAGATGTAATGTGGTAGGTCTAACTGTGCAATGTGTATAGCCAAGATTGTTCTGAATATGGTCTATTTCTTTGATATTTCAGCCTAGCGCTTTTTGGAAGAGAAAGAATGGGCTAATTTCTATATATGTTTTCCTAAAGATTGTCAAAGCAATATAGCGTCCTAGCAAAGGTGATACTCTTGCCGTGCTAAACTCCCAACCAGAGACTCTGAATCCCTTCTATCCAGGGCAATCAGGGTGGATTGGATACCACCTGAGAGAGAAACTAAATTAAAGGGCCACCTTTTGATTTCCAGGTGACGGGTAGCATGCAACAACAGAAATGGGGGACAACAAAGTGGAATACATATCAAGGATCATAAAATGGTCCATTATATGCTCTTCCCTCTCCAAAAGGAATAAAAGAACAAATGTGTAACAGATGTTATTGTATTATTTACTAAGCTACTTGAAAGCACTGAGATCTTACCAAGAAGAGCTCATACCAAAGCATACAGATAACCTGCGAATAGAAACAATTAGAACAAACTGTGATATATAACTAAAGTAGCTTAGGCTGTTTCTTAAAAAGTAGAACAACAAATTTGATCATACCTTTTTTCCCTATGGAAAAAAAAAGATAGGCCGTTTACGAACAGCCTGATGCTCGTGGGTTGAGCGGCCTCACGGGTTGATCAGCGTTAGCCCTGAGCTGAAGGGTTGCACCTAAACCCAGCTGCAGGTACGGACTCTGTCAGAGGCCCAGCTGAGGCTTGTTTTCTGTGCAGTGGGGGCTAACGGGCCGTGGTGTAACACAGCTGCTTTTCATCAGAGCCAGGTGAGGCAGGGGGCTTTTTCTGCTGCCAGCCCGGGGGTCTGCCTTTTCTCACCCTGGGGGTAGCTCAGAATCTGAAGGCTTAGAGATCAGGAGTGGATGGCTGACCATTCAAGGGCTCGTTTCTCCTGGATGAGAAGGTGGAAGGCAGACTGCTTAACTGAGGTGTGCGTCTGAATGCTCTGGGAATCATCAGCTTAACCTGAAATTCAAGGAGAGCAGCCTTAAGAAGTCTTGAACTCGGATAAAGGTAGGGAAACTCTGGGATCTCTGTTTGAGACTGCTGGGGCTTTGCTGCTTTTTTTCAGTAATTGGATATGCTTGAAGAAAAAGAGCAAGACGTTAAATGTGTGAGTGAAATAGTGTCTTTTAAAGTAATACTGTCTTTCTAAATAAAAACAAGGCAGTTTGATGTGTCTCTGAACTTGAAGTTGTTCTTTGCACCTTAGGTTTTAACCCAAAAGGTAGCTTTATATAAAGGTGTTCTCTAGTTCAATCAGTATTTCTAGCTAGCCTGGAAGCTAAAACTGGAGTATGCAAGCAAAATCTCTTCCTATTTACTTAATGTCTGTATATTCTGTATGGCATATCCCATGATTTGGAGGCTTTATAGCTTTGTTTCTTTTAAGTTGTGCGTTAACTTGGTGATTTTAACACCATGTGCAGTTGTAGGGCATCAAATTAAGATGTGTAGGACTACATAGCTCAATGCATATGTGACTGTAAAGTTACTAGTTGCATCCTCTTTTTAGTTGTGTTCCTCAGTGATTCAAGGAGTGCTGTGAATTCCAGGGCATTGCCAAGGTTTACCACAAGGTATCTGTGCTCCTGTTTGTAAGGAGTTTGCCTCAAAGGAAACTTGTGCTGCCTTCTAGTCCTAATTTACTCAAACTACAGCAGATATCAAAGGCTCTCGAAGATAGACACTGGATCAGTTCTTTAATGTAAGATTGTAGTCATAGGGGCTAAAGTTATGGGTAGGAGCTATAATAACTACAGCAGTCTGTTCAGAGAGCTGGGAACTGTGATCAGAAAGGCAATACAAACACCAGATATGCCAGACTGCTTTTGTCTTGAAATGCTTGCGCTCCACCCTTAAGATGAAAAGGACACAATGGGCTATTGTAGGCTTAGGGCCTTTTTCTTCTGTACAGCAGCATCACTGCTGTTGATGTTGAATGGGACATCCCGAATAACTAACTACTGAAAGCTAAAAAAATTTGTGAAGCGTCTTACAAATGTTTGTTGGAAGCCTTGGGTAGATGTGGAAATAAATATGAAAAAAGCGGCCTCTCACTATTTCATATATTATTTGCATTCATAGTATATGAAATTGATTACTGTGGTGTCAGAATTACTTCTGTGTGTCATATGTGTTAACTGAAAAAATGCATAACTGCAGTGCCAGGATGGGAGGTGGTCCTTGGGTAGCAATTTTGCTTCCTGGAGGTTATTTACATTTTGGCAGGAAAAAGGAGATAGACTTGGCCTTTCATGTTACTGGGTTCAAGAAGTCTTGATATTAATTATTTTAGACTTAGTCAGTTCTCTGATTCTCTATCTTGCTAACTGCTGCTGGGTTTCACAAAGATGGCTCATATGTAGTGGATGTCCCTGCTGTCATGGGCAGTAGCAGAGCACTTGCTGTTACTGACATTCATAGAATCATTGCTATGCTTCAGGATTAACAAACCACATTATGGTAAATGGTTTAAAAAAGAAAAAAGGCTGTTTTAGACTGTCCCTGCAGCATTTCAGGGCACCATTTCTATCTTGATTTGCTGTTGGAAGGTTCAACCAGTGAACTGAATCTTTTTAAACAATACCTATCAGAGGGAAGGCTTTGTCCTGAAGACAAAACTTTCTCAATGTGTATGATTTCCTAAAGATGCCAGTCTATATCATTAAGCGCTTCTAATACCTTTAAAAGTCTGGTGCCGTATTTCATTGTTGTAGAAATAACCACTTGTATGGTGTACCAGGGTGTCAGCACATCAGAAAGCTGTTCTGATTGCTGTACTGGTAGTATTGATTGACTGTAATCAATAACAGTACAATCAAAAATAGCACCAGCACTGCTTACCCTTCAGCTTTGGATCTGGCTTTTTGCAAAATGGTAATATCTCACTTTGTGAAACTGCCTTTCATTCTCATCTGCCGCTTTCCTTCTCAGCGGAGTTATATGTAAGTTATGATGATGCACCTCTAAAACAAGTTTGAATCCTGCTTTGTACACATTTGTATATGTTTATAAATTGGTCCCTACATATCCTGCTATCTTATCTCTGAGCTGAGTGTTAATAGAGTAACTTCTGATCCCTTCCACTTCATCAATATACATTCACATAAATTCATGTGGCAGTTTAGAGCCAATTAAAATTTATAAGCCACAAGTAGTGAGTGAAATTCTAAGGATTAATTTACTCACTGGAGTATTAATCTGTGTAATGTAGTAGGTTATCCTTCAGTAAACTTGGCTATATGGAGATAGGGAGATACATTTCCTTGCATGTTTTATTGTAAATGCAGTAATTGGTCCCACTGGGCTGTTGAGCTTGAATGGTTACAGCCAGCAGTACCACCACAGCCTTGGTATGAACCCTGGGAAAAAGCACTGAATCAGCAATATGACACCCAGTTGTGTTTATCTTGCAGGATCCATCTTGCTTTTCATTCCCTGCTCGGAGTTTGAGATTAGGAAAGAAAAAGGTGAAATAAATAAAAATAACTAAAATGGAAAACAAAAAGACATCCCTTGCTGTGAATATCAGAAAGTATAACCTATTCCCTCTACCTCCCCTAAACCTCTCCGTTTAAAGAAGCGATTGAGAAGGGATTGGAAAAGGGAAGCAGTGACCATAAATTACTTAATACATTCGGCAGAAGGAGCTTCCTCCTTAAAGCTTGTGAGTTAGGATCTTTTTACACTTGGAAAACCTAATTGATCAAGCCTAGTAAATCTGACTTTTCTTAATGGGTTTTTAACTATCATTTATTCAGCTAATGATCTTGCTGATACAGAGCAGGGACAGAAAGTGATTGTGGCTCGTGAAGGGCCACAGAAAAAGCTTGTGCCTGATCCTGTGTTTTAATTTAGGTCCTTTCCTCTCTGCTTTAAGATGTTCTTCCTTTCATTAACTTCTGCCTTCCTCTAAAGTTATTAGCTGTGAGCTCGCTATGGTAAACCCACTAGAATTCACATGTGTTTTTTTTTAAAAAAAAGTAAATAAAGCTGGGGAAAAAAAAAGGCAGGTATCAAGGGAGCCTGGAAAGATAAATTATTTTCAGGGTTTTCTCTGGATAAACCCAGTCAGGACAAGCAAATGAATAAATAAATATGCTGTAGAGACTTGCATCTTGGGAGCACTGAGATTTCAGGATGAAGAGTTGCAGTAAGAATCCCTCTCCTAAAAGAGGGTAAGCCTGGTATACAGCCTTGGTTTTTCCCTGCTGTGGCTGGCCGTGGGTTGGAAAGCCAGCATCCCTGTTGTTATCTTGCATTATTGGATTTATCAATCATATTCCCTCTGACAGGGATGATACAGAAAGGCCAAAACCTGCTGAATTGCCTTTATCTGGATGACAAGTGAATTATCCCTGTCCAACCTCCTAGTTCTAATTCTTGTGTTTGTCAATCGATGTGGAGCAGAAATATGGGTGTAAAAAAAGTTAAAATGGCTTTCTCCAGGAAATTCTGTGTTAGTGGGGAGCAGAATACAAGTCTGTCTCCTTGGTGACTCCTGCCGTATCTCCTGGGCTGTGCGTCCTTCCAAACCCTTTTTTGCCACCCCCGAGTGTCAGGTTATTGGGGAACTGTCTGTCCCTGGGACAGCTTTAACCCCAAAGCAGGTTGTGACATCGCAGGCTGCTATATGGTGGTGAAAACTGGGCAGAAATCGTGGTATGGCTACCGAGCTTACTGGTCACTGACGGCCAGCTGCGTGTGATGCTAGGCTGTATGCGAAGAAGTCCGCTTAGCTACAGATTGCAGTAAAGTGTGGAAGAATTGGTTGGTTTCTGACCTCTGTAGCACCAATGCTGGAACAGAGCCCAGAATAAAAGCATAGGATTTAAAGGTGTTTTGTTATTTTTTTTAGCTGGAAATCATACTACTGTGCACTCATGTACACAACTAAGCCAAAAGACCATTGTTAAGTCTGTCTGACTCTAAAAACTTCTAAAAATTATGGAAATAGGGTCATATATAACACAGATGTTGGGGGGGAAGTGTAGGGACAAAAAAAAAGTTTGAAAAGGTATACCAAAGCATCTGGTGTTTGGAGTAGAAATTAGCTTTCAGGTTTCATGTATCTGGCAGAAAGAGCAGTTTCTGTCTCAGTCAAATTCAAATGTGTATTATCTAGTTTTGAATGGTACTTTATTTCATATGCAGGTATGTACTCTGAAGAAAGCACAACAAAAAAACAATGTGGTACATTTTAAACTAATTCATGGGGGAATGCTACTTTGTTTCATACCGTATTATTTCTAAATTGCTAACACATTCTTTCTTCCACCTTCTCTCTCTCCAATTATTGAAGCTTGCACATATCCTATTTTTGTGTGCACTGTTTTCTAATTACCTTCTATGAGGCATTACTACTCTATCGTTACAGAGAATAACAGAAGTTGGTGGAGATTCATAAAACGCATTTTAAAACAATCTAATGGATATGTAAATGTGGAGGAAAACAGTGATTTTGTTCTAGTTTTTTAGATGTCTGCCTCTATTGAAACAGTGTCATTCAGGAGACAGATTTGATTAGTATACTGTTTTCCATGGCATTATTTTCTGGGGAGGAGTCTGGCAAGAGTTGTCTTCCTTAAAGGTCCCCATCATAAATACTAATGCTTGTCATCTGTTCTTACAATTCTCAATTTCTTTGTCCTTATTTTTTTGTTATTAAAACTCAATCACTTTTATATTTTTTTTAGTACTGCATATCCAAAAAAGAATCCTCACCTGTTTGAAATAAAATTGGAATGAAATTGCAAGTATCTGAGTGAATTGTGAATTTTGTGGACTTGATAACATAATTTACTCTTGAAATTACTATAGTGACTTTGTATTTGAATAAAGCATATTTTTTTTCCTCCATAACCTGAACTGAAATATTTCCTCCTCAATCATTTTCCCAAGATTTTACTCTGCATAATGAGAACTATAAAATGAACTGCCATGAAGCTAAGATTCTTGCACTTCTAATGTTGGGCTTTGAACAACTGGTTGGATTCTCCATTGGGGAAGTACCTTAATTTTTATTGGGTTGGCTGGAGAGTCTTTCACTTGGGTGTAGGAAGCGGGTAAGGGAGTGCTATTTCGAAAGCCTTGGCTGGCCTTAAAGCCCTTTACGGGGGCTGAACGGTGTAGTTGCAGCTGTAGCCGTGTCTAGCCTGTACCCGGCTGGCACCAGTCTGTCCCAGTTCCCGGGGAGGTGCTTGAGACTGGGTCTGCCCCGGTCCCTGTCTGAGCCCTGGTAGCGCCTGGACCATGCCTGAGGGTGTTAGCCTGGACCCAGTGCCACTTTAGTTTCAGAGTGTTAAAAGGGTAAAACAATAAGCAGCTTTTAATTGAATGGAGAGAACTCCACTGACTTAATTAGGCTTTGGATCAGCACTTCAGAGTTTAAATTTTTTTTTTATTTCTTCCTAACACACACACAAACTGAAGCCTTGACCCTATTTGCCTAAGTACTTAGTGGTGCAAAGTGCTGTAGCATAGGGAGCTGATAGCATTGGCTGTGGAACACGTGCCACGCAGGCTGGGCTCCAGTCCGGTATGGAGAATATCTAGAATGGTGCATGTACTCAGCTGGGAGAGCAGATTTGAAACCTGTTCAAAGCACTGGGAGGGTAAAGCAGTTCCTGATGTATTTCAAATCTGGATCAAGAGCAGTGATAACATTGTACACAGATAGGGTGTTTTAAGCAGATCACTTAGAATTGCGGGATTACTGGTTTGGGTTTTTTTTTCTTAGCCTCATGCTATGCTTCTTTTTGAGATATAATTGCAAAATTACATGTTGAATTATTTGGTCTTTTTGTGATCCTCACATGGCTTGTATACATTTATGTAAAACTGATTTAACTTCCTGTAATATATTTGAACTACTCATTCTTTTAAATTAGCTTTGAGACCACTGTGAAACAAAACTCTTCCCCCCCCACCCCAATGCCAGTGCTGTTTGACTATCTCTCTGCTACTGTACCATCTCACATCCCACCATGTGCTCTGCTATTTCAAGGAGAAACCATCAAGTTCATTGATCTACAGCTGCACCTCACTGGACTTCTGCAGGGTCTCTCTGTCTTCTGTAGCTCTCCCGTTTGAGCTTTCTCTCTGCCTGTTACAACTTATAGCTGAAAAAGCTATTCTCTGCTGATTAAAATGCAGGATGAGCTGGCTGGCGCTGCTCTTGGCAAACATGGCCCTTGTCACCAGGGTGGGGAACACATGGAATGATGGGCTTTAGTCCTTGCTAATAATACATATGAAATGTGCAGGCCAGCCAGCCTGGGTTGTCAGAAGACCCTGACTTTGCCAAGCCTCACCTCTCTGGAAAAAAGTGATGAAGACTGATCACCACTTTTTGTCCACTGATGTTTACTTGCCATTTATTTTGTTCTTGACCTTTGTTCGTCATGAGCTTCATCACATGTTAGCAGACTGTCCTGTGGTCTCTTGCATGTTAAAGAACTGGCTTGTCAGGCAGTATTTTGCTTTTTCTTGTGAGTATTTTTTGTTTTTAATGTTGTAATTCCTGTTTGTGCACTGGCACTAAGCCTGTGCTCAAATTTGCAGAAGGAGGCATTTGGTGTGGGTGTCAGTCTCTGGGTGTTTGTGTGACGGCGTGTTGAGGGAAGTGCGGCGCCAGTGCCCATAGCATGAGCTCCAGGGGAAGCTGGAGATGGAGGGGCTTGCCTATAGCTGTTGGTCTGGGGAAGCTGTTACCCTGGACTGAAAAGCCCGGGCTGAGCTGTGGAAGAAAGGGCATGTTTTACAAATTTTGTACGTGTTTTTTGCTTTCTGACAAGAGAGATACTATAGATAATGTGGGGGCCCTTCACCTTGCCCCAGGCCCCGTCCCAGCTGGCTCCTGCCTCCCACATCCCAGCTGCAGGCTGGCTTCCAGTAGCGGAGGCGGAATGTACCAAGGCTCGATGCTGTGGCAGTAAATTATCATCATGATGCTTTTGCTGCCATGTCCTCTTTTGCCCTGGGAAGGAGAAGATGCTGCATTAATCAGGTGCTTGGGCTCCTCTGCTGTCCCCTGGCTTGGCCTTGCTCAGTCGCCGTGGGGTGCAGGAGAGAAACCCTCAGCAGTGCTGTTGGGCTCTGGGTGCTTCTGTGTTCCTGTAATTTGGCACTTCTGCCATCCTGTGGAAGACAGAAATTGAGAGCATCATATAACCCTTTGCACTGTGATCACAAAGGGCTTCCAGTGTTTCACACTTACCGAACGGATTTAAGTGTGGGCACACGGGAAAATGGAGTTCTCCAGGCAGCATTCTTATCATTATCTTGATTAAAAATGTTTTTAAAGGTGCTTTAACAAAGTTTTCTAATAATTTCAAAGTAGTTGAGCACAGTGGTCATAATCTAGTCCAGATGGACTGCACAAAACAATACGCTTTGGTACCAAACTAGTAGTGAAGGGGAAGGGAGGCCAGCTTCCTTTTTAGCACTTTGTCAAGCTAGAGCTGCTTCTAGTTATACCCACTGGAGTGTTTAAATGTGGGTTATTTTACAGGCCGGGTCATGAACTCCTGTGCTAGATAGACCCATAGCTACTGGTATTGGCAATATTCCCCAGGTCCTAGTTTCTTGTATCATAGAAAGATCTAGCCACCTTTACGCTTTTCCTAAATGACCAAATGACTTCTATTATGAAAAAATCCAAACAAACGAAAAAACCCTAAACCCTAAAGCTGGTTTAGGAAAAAGAAAGAAGCATCAGAAAGAATGAACTCCCGAAGCTTTTCTTCTTGATGAATGACAATTGAATTGTATATTTAATGTGAATAAATGTCTTGGATTTGCTGCTTTGAGTCTGCGTACAGTGAAGAAATGAATATATAGCTGTGGGATTACTTCAGAAGTTCTGCTTTAAAAAAAAAAACAAACCCCAAAAACCCCACAACAAACCACCAACAAACCAAACTCCCCACCCCCCAAAGTTGTATACACTGAGTGTACTATAAATTTTAACACAAGGCCTTTAAAAAAAAAAAAAAAACACAAAACAAACACAAGCCTGTTAATTTGTGTTAGGTGCTGGCAGGATACACTGACTTTTTTTT
>NW_009648330.1:102233-121306 GCF_000708025.1 Charadrius vociferus
GGATTTAAGTGTGGGCACACGGGAAAATGGAGTTCTCCAGGCAGCATTCTTATCATTATCTTGATTAAAAATGTTTTTAAAGGTGCTTTAACAAAGTTTTCTAATAATTTCAAAGTAGTTGAGCACAGTGGTCATAATCTAGTCCAGATGGACTGCACAAAACAATACGCTTTGGTACCAAACTAGTAGTGAAGGGGAAGGGAGGCCAGCTTCCTTTTTAGCACTTTGTCAAGCTAGAGCTGCTTCTAGTTATACCCACTGGAGTGTTTAAATGTGGGTTATTTTACAGGCCGGGTCATGAACTCCTGTGCTAGATAGACCCATAGCTACTGGTATTGGCAATATTCCCCAGGTCCTAGTTTCTTGTATCATAGAAAGATCTAGCCACCTTTACGCTTTTCCTAAATGACCAAATGACTTCTATTATGAAAAAATCCAAACAAACGAAAAAACCCTAAACCCTAAAGCTGGTTTAGGAAAAAGAAAGAAGCATCAGAAAGAATGAACTCCCGAAGCTTTTCTTCTTGATGAATGACAATTGAATTGTATATTTAATGTGAATAAATGTCTTGGATTTGCTGCTTTGAGTCTGCGTACAGTGAAGAAATGAATATATAGCTGTGGGATTACTTCAGAAGTTCTGCTTTAAAAAAAAAAACAAACCCCAAAAACCCCACAACAAACCACCAACAAACCAAACTCCCCACCCCCCAAAGTTGTATACACTGAGTGTACTATAAATTTTAACACAAGGCCTTTAAAAAAAAAAAAAAACACAAAACAAACACAAGCCTGTTAATTTGTGTTAGGTGCTGGCAGGATACACTGACTTTTTTTTTTAAGTTCCTATACTGCGTGTAAATTAAAAGTACAAAAGATGGCTACCTTAGAATGGTAGGATACTTTGTCTTTTGCAGGGTCTCGGGTATCTAGCCACTGTCAGCTTTTATCTGTTGCTTAAGGAAAATGATACGATAAGGGTCTAGCACCTGGGTATGTGCAGAATTCACATAATGGCACATAATAGCCTCGGGCTCACATGTCTTGTAATTGTAACAGTTTATAAGTGTATTTGATTTGGTATGTGTGTGTCTGAGGGAGAAAGAAAATATATTTACTTTTGACTATCTTTAATGAGAAGATGCTGGAGGGGCACAATGGCGAAGTGGCGAAATCATTTTTCCATGGAAAACCAGGCAGAGGTGTAGGTCTTTTTCCAGGCTTTTTGTGAAGGCCAAACCCTGATGGCCACAAGCTAGCAACTCTAAATTGCCAGTGGGCTGCTAGAACAATGTTTTCCTTTATCCTGTAGGTTGTGTGCTATGGCAAGCCTTGGCCATGCTAGCTCCATGATCCAGTTGGCTCAGGAGAAATCATGTATTGGGCAAGAATAACGTGTGTGCCCTGTGGAGAGACCACCAACACAGATGGTGAAGTCTCTGGGACAGTTTAAGCTGGTGGTTTTCAGCAGCATTAAGTATTATTGGTCAGTAACTTTTATATCTGCATGAGTATTTGCACATACAAACTAACATCATTGCGCTTGATCGGGTCTTAGTCTTCACTGCACAGTACTTGTATTATGAATATTCATGAGCTATACTGGTGGGGAAAGGTATGAAGGATGTAGAGTTTCACACATCCATGAACCTTGTGCTCTTGATGTACTTTACACAAATAGCAATACATTCGGGTGATGTACAAAACTTTATCTTGTTCATTGGTTACCATGTGTGACCCACAAGGAGTCCCACGTGCTACTCCGGAGTACGGTACCACTCTGAGTCCTTGCATCTGAACTCTTGGTTGAGAAAAGGTCACAAAAATAACCTGGCATTCAGCTCTCATTGCTTCCTTAAACATTGAAAGCTTGACCCCTACACATCAAAATTGCTGTTCCCTGTGCATTGTAGTTATTGGCAAAGTCAATGGGTGCAGTTTGGGCTTGAAGTGAGGTATGGCCTTCCCTGTGCTGCCTGGTGTGTCTCCCAGTGCTACTTGTGACTGCTTTGCTAGATCTTCTGTGGATAGAATCAAAACCCTGTCTGCTCTTCAAGCAGTTGCTTTATTTTTAGGTTCATGCTGTACGTGGGCCCTTTCCCCTGCAGCAGCAACACGCTTTGCCTCTCCGACAGAGACTTAAAATATAAGAACAGTGATACTGGTTCAGACCAAGCAATGGCAACATCACTCCTTTGCTCGCTACTCAGCATGTTCTGGTGGCCCGAAACACTACTTTGTTCTGACAAAATAACTCTGTGCTCATAGATTCTTGTATATGCTTTATTTGGCCCTTATTCAGGGAAACCCGGACTCCCATCAGTCAGAAAGGCTTAGTTTTTGCTTTAACTTTTTTAAACCCTCTGTTAGCAGACATCAGTGGGCAACTTGCAATCTATTAGAAAAATGAATCTGTAGGGTTTTTTATTGATAGACTGCCAAATCGTAGGACCACGTTTGTCTGCCTGCTTAATTTGCTTTTGTAAACAGTGAGCGCAGTACACTGCGGTGATGCTTGGGCTGTAGACCCTGTGACATAAAGACATACGAATGTTTTGAAGTATAAGAGTTTGTCATCTTCAGGAGACAAGTGATTGTCCAGTCTTTATCTTTTTGTGTGTATATGCATTAAAAATATATAAAATTCCTATAGTCATAATACTTGGGTTTATTATTGTTTTGGCATTATTAAAGAGGGGCTAACTCATTTTTTGGAACAACCTTAAGGAGTATGCAGTTTAAATGTTAATTGTTTTTAACTCTGCATTACATGATTCATTAACATTAATATTTAATTTAATGGAGTAAAAAGATTAATGCCAGTGTTTATTGCTAAAAAAGGCAAAGAAGCTCCAGGACAGTATTTAGCTTTGCTGTACTCTAGAAAGCCTTACCGAGGAAAATATTCATGCTGCAATCATACAAATACTCCTTTCCCTTGTCCCTCCTGAAATGTCTCCATTCTCTCATTCCTTATTCCTAAAAATAAGCCATAGGGTTCTAATGGGGACACTGATTAAATATTCTGCTCTGTAATTTATGCGAAAGCGAATCCCAACAGGAATCAGGGACTCTGAAAATCTGTTGTGAAATAATTATCCTGAATGACATTGTAGAAATGGTCCATGAGGATGTTGTCAATAATACATTACATAAAATCTGTTTGAAATAAACCTTGAAAATTACATGATATTCATGGGAACCTGAAAGAATTATCAGTAAACAAATTTAATCAGCTTGATGTTATGCATACCACTCAACCTCTTATTATCTGATCATCTAGGTTTTAGAATGCTATGGGGAATTGAATGACAATTAATACTAAGATAGAGCTGTAGGAGCTCATGTGGTGGCTGCAGGACTACCTGATTCTCTTAATTTTTGCTCATCTCTCTTCATTTGCATTCATTTCTTGCTGCCACAGAGTCTTCAGTGACACCCACTGATGGTGACCTGGCTGTTTGTTGTTGCAGCCATTTTCTTAACAAGAAAGCACTTACTAACAAAGAATGAACCTGCTTCACAATGAAATCATTCTAATTCTTCCCACATACCATGAAATGATTATACCAATGTCTAGACAGTTCTGGTTGTGATGTCCAAACTGCATTGTGACAATGGAAGCCAAACCACAAAATCAAGCGCAGTGTAAACTACACAGTAAATAACAAAGATTTATTGATGCTTCCTATAGTCAAAGGCAGGAGCATGGTGAACTCCATCGGAAGTAAGTTCAGAAGAGGAGGAACCTGCTTCTGCTACACTGAAGCTGGTAGAAATTTTGCCACTGACCTCACAAGGAGAAGCAGGATTGGAATTTCATTGACCTGAAATCCTTTTTTTTTTTTAGGCTATTAGTTACTAGATATTTACTGAGAAAGTCTTATATAAGGCAAAAAAAAATAATATGCAGGAGGACTTGATGGGACCTTCAAAACTTCCTTTTAGTAAATATTAAAATAGTGCAGACTTCATCAGTCTTTGTTATTTGAGGTCATTGGTCACACGTGTAAGCATCTAGGATTTAACCTTGGTATACATTTTCAGTTTTACACATGTGTTGCTAACAGGGATTTTCTGTGTTGTGACTGTATTTGGGTGAAATCATGTGACATTAGAACTGTGTAATGATGTACCTGTTGAAGATAGTGCTTCACTTCATTTACTAGTTTGAATATTCAAGTGAGAATGCTGCCAGGGAAAGCGGCATCCTTTCATAGAGAAGCCATAAGTTTCATTAAAAATGATTCCTTCAGGCTGCTTTATGTCAAGGTGGCAGAAATGTAGCCAGATGCTTTTTTAAAAAGATCCCAGATGGGGGTGGGTGGGGAGGGGGGGGTTCAGTTATTGTGCTGTAAGTTTATAGCTTTGCCCAAAGACTGTCTAATCTTTAGGCAAGTCACAATAGAAATGACTTTTGCAACTGTAAATGATGGATATATAATGATTTCTGAAATACAGGGCAAGTACTTTATTCTTGATATTAGCGAGGTGTGTTCTAATAATTTTCTGGATTTTCTTAAAACACTTTTCTTGTCATTAAGATCACCACAAAATGTACAGACTATCTTGTATTTAGAAGAAGGATGATAATCTTTTGAAAGAATATTTTTCTTGATGGTAGGGTCGTGATGGAACTTAGAATGGGAAGATGAATATCTTTTTCTGTGATGTGTAGCTGTGCTGAAGCAGCATTGTATATGCTGAATGGGGCACCTGTCCACACTACATTTCAATATGTAGTAGTCTGGATGAACATTGATTGAAACATCTGCTTCAAAAACTTTTTTCTTTCAGATCTCTTATCCAGTTGTATTTTCTCTTTTTCCAAGTTCAATGGTTTAACCTTTGCATCACCTTGGCTAAGCCATGGAAACTTCAAATTAAAATTACTTACTCAAGCAGAGTACCTATTTCCCTGGTCTTACAATAAGAACACTAAAAAAATTATGGTGTTTAATGAATTAAAAAAAAAAAAACAACTACTTCAGGCTGGACATAAGAGTTACCTTCTGCCTCATGACTTCATTTATTACTGAGACAAAATGCCTCAGCTCTTCTCTCTGAGGGAAGATGACAGAGGCCAACCAGCTGGTATCGGGAGGGGATATCATTTAGGTCTGCTGTAGTTGCTTCTGGTTAAAGTGATGTCTTTGCTTAATTGAGTCAGATTTGTATTAACAGAGACAGTATTTAGGTAGTCCACCGAAGGTGTTGCTAATAAAACAATGTTGGTAAGCGGGGGAGGGGAAGAATTTAGGACTAGTTTAGTAAAGAATAACTCACTAGGTTTTAAGGGATTATTTTGGATTCTTTTAGTATGGAGAAGGGAGTGAAAATATATTTAGAATCAAGAATGCTATATGTAAAATAAGCTGGGAAAACACAAATTAGAAGATGACAAAAATCCTGGTTTGGATTATGAGGCTTTTATTTTACATAGATCTGTACTTAAATCAAGCAGCAAATTAGGGCTTGATTGTTTTGATTCCAAGCTATGGGTGGCCCACATGCAAGAAGTTAACTAAATTTCCTGGCAAAAGCTAAGAGCTGTAAATGTTTTAGAATTGTTGCAGGTATGCTCACAGTAAGAAATTGCATGGAACTTGCCTTCAATCAATGCATGAACTGCACTGTCAAAGCCTATATGGGAAAGACAATCTCTTAACAACTCCTTTTATTCAAGTACTTTACTGAAACAATTGGTCCAAGCCCTTTTTATGGTGATTAGGGTTTTATTATAAGTCAGTACCTATGCAGATGATGAGTACAAAGTTTTTCAAGTCATTTGTATGACTTGGAATATATTTTTTTATTTTTTCTGGCTGAGCTAAAGTACTGCCTTACAGAAATAATGTGAAATGAGGTGCTCCTACCTTGACACCACTCAGCTTTTGTAGTGTGCTGCTGAAGTCTGAGCAGTTCCCTTGCTTAGGAAATTAACTATGCGAAGTCATCTAAATAAACTATGCTGTCTCATGTATACTAAAATTTATTTAAAAAATACTGTCTTGACAGAGAAAATAGATGAGTTTGCTTACTTTGTTGCATGGAGAGGACAAACTGCAATTTTAATCCCAAACAGAAATACAGAGTGGTTTAGGTTGGAAGGGAAGTTAAAGATCATCTAGTTCCAACTCACCTCCTGCTAGACCAGGTTGCTCAGACCCCATCCAGCCTGGCCTTGAACACCTTCAGGGATGGGGCAGCCACAACTTTCCTGGGGAACCTGTTCCTGTGCCTTACCACCATCATGGTGAATTTTTTTTTTTCTAATATCTGTTCTAAATCTCCCGTCTTCCCGTGTGAAGCAATTACCATTCATATGATGACTACATGCCCTTGTAAAAAGTCCCTCTCCAGCCTTCTTGTAGGTGCCTTTCACATACTGAAAGGCCACAATAAGGTCTCCCCGGAGCCTTCTCTTCTCTAGCTGAACAACCCCAACTCTCTCAACCTGTCCTCATAGAAGAGGTGCTCCAGCCCTCTGATTATCTCTGTGGCCTTCCTCTGGACCCTGGGAGTGGACCATTTAACTAAGCCAATCCATGTAAAGTGCTCAATACTGAAACCCCACCTATTAGATACTGTTTAGACATATCTTGTCCTGTGATTAACCTTTGTGTTGTCTGAAATTGTTAGAACGCAGAAGTCTTACATTAGGTATTTGGACTTCTCTCTGACATTACTTTACTTGTCAGAAACACTTTTTATTGCCTTATTAGCTTCATGAAGTTAATAAGACTTGGCAGCTCTGGCACAAGGGTGAAATCAGTATAATGTACTTTGCAAGGTCGGGGTTCACTACTACATGAAATCTAGGAACATGACATCCTGTGCATGTTGGTTTTGCTATGAGAGAAATGTAGAAATACTGTACTGGGCAGATCAGTGTCGTCTTCTAGTTTTTTAAAAATAAACTCTTTCCTGCTGTTTTTTCTTTTATTTCCTGTATTAGGAATGCCACCTTCCTCACTGCTTTTATATGTGCTGCTTACATATGAATTTTGATGTGTATTGAAAAGGCAACAGAAGAAATTCAGATACTTGGAAGTACTGAGACTTTCTGTTCTTCAGTTTTTCTGGACTTGACTAAGTCCTTTTGTCTCCCAGTCTTTGATGCCACTGTCAATTGGTCTTCCTGCTCTGTTACCTTCTATTTGACATCCTGAAGCTTCCTCCCTCCTACAAACTGTCATTAGTCTTTCCTGTAATTTCTCTCTGACCTTCCCTTTGGGAAATAACTGAATCCAGCAATATGTCTTCTGAGAGAATATGTCAGTTTTTCAAGGCATATCTGTCACTACCTTCAGTATCATTCAAGTACAAGGCCTTTGGCCATCCTGGATTTTTATTTCTCTCCTCTGTGACTTTTCTAATTACTGTTGTCAGGACTTGGACTCAGCTGAATAACTAGTAACCAGGTTTTGGGTGTCCTGCATGGCCTTAGCTTCAGAAGGGCTGTTAGCTTGGTGTACTCCGCCCATCAGTTACCAACCTGTGCAGCTCCTCGCAGACATGCTCATCTTTGGATCTGAGGGCTCACCAATGCATCAAGTGAGGTCTGGTCCCATGGGCTTTTGAGGGCAAGCTTCTGTTACGGCTGAGGTCAGGGCATGAGGGATGAGTGACTCTGCCTTTTCAGAAGTCAAGCTTACAGGCTGTGAGGTGGTGCCGTGACTCATCCAGTGATGCAGACTTGCTTGTTGCTTATCTAGTTCTACATATTTGTCCATATATGTGTGTTCTTGTTTTAATCTTATAAAGTAATTGGAACTGGCTTTATGCCTTACACCTTTATTGGACCTATTTAGTACTGGTCTTTCAGTGGCCAACTGAAACCTATTGCTTTCACCATGACATAGCCATGGAAAGCATTGTCCTCTTCCCACAATTTACTTGAGACCCCAAAATAAAAGCCATGTTCAGGCAGTCATAGTAGATCCATTCCAGGAAAGCTGTGGCAATCAAGCTTATTGATGCAGGCCCAAACTCTTCAGCAAAACCTTATTATTAGCAGATTTTTTTTTTTTTAACAGAGTGGCAAACCAAAAAGTATGTAAACTTGTGGAAAACTATCCACAATTACCCAACCACTTCTACAGTGGCCTGTAATTTTTCTCCAGCAGTTGTTCACTGTTTCCTGTGTTCTCTGACCTGAATGGTTTAAGTCATTGTATTCTCTGTCTGCCTTAAAATAACTACTGCATCCCAGTTGTGAGGTGACTACATCTCGGCAGTGGGTAAGAAAAAAAAAAGGTTTTTATGTATACATATCTGTGCATGCATACTGAATATGTGCAGTGAACTTCTATGTCTGAATGTCAGTCTACATACACACATTTAGGTAATAAACACAAATACACTCACACTTGGACACACTCCCATAGAACCTCATCCTATAAGCACTTACTAATTCTTCAGTTCATCGATGAAACTAACGAGTGAAACCTCATGGTGTAGTAGACCCCAAGTTTTTGTATGAAGGCTTCCAGCATCAGTCCATGCATTTCCAGGAAATGCTCTAAGATTTCTTAGGGATGACTGACTGAACAAGGGGAAGTCAATGCAGCCCGTTGCACAATAAGTGCAACAATTGGCCATTGTCTCCTTTATTATTGAAACAAGGTTGGTTTTACCTCTTGTATGTCTATATTTCCAGCTGAAAACAGCCATGGTTAGAATAAGAATTACCATCCCACTTCCTCCACTTTAGTTTATGGTGGTTGTTGTCTGATAAATCAGAAGTAGATGCCGTGACTGTTGAAGTCATCTGAATTTGTGGACTGCAGGCAGAATTAGTATAGCAAAGCCAACATATTTTACTCCTGGTTCACTTATATCTTTTATAAAAACAGTGCTTACTGTATCAGTTGTATGACTTCGTATTTTAATAAGAGATGGCTGAAACACAAGTGCTGCAACCAAAGACACAAATGTCTACTCTGCCCTGGTGAGGCCGCATCTGGAATACTGCATCCAGTTCTGGGCTCCCCAGTTCAAGAAAGACAGGGAACTGCTGGAGAGGGTCCAGCAAAGGGCTACAAAGATGATTAGGGGATTGGAACATCTCTCATATGAGTAAAGGCTGAGGGACTGGGGTCTCTTCAGTATAGAGAAAAGAAGATTGAGGGGGGGATCTTATTAATACTTACAAATACTTAAAGGCAGGGTGCCAGGGGGATGCAAACAGTCTTTTTTCAGTGGTGCCCAGTGATAGGACGAGGGGTAATGGGCACAAACTTGAACATAGGAAGTTCCATCTTAACATGAGGAGGAACTTCTTTACTTTGAGGGTGGCAGAGCACTGGCATAGGCTGCCCAGAGAGGTGGTCGAGTCTCTCACTCCAGAGACATTCAGAAATCTCCTGCACGCCATCCTGTGCGACCTGCTGTTGGTGACCCTGCTCTGGTGGGGGGATTGGACTGGATGATCTCAAGAGTTCTCTTCCCCATCATTCTATGATTTTCACACTGGCTCTGGCAGTAAGTCCATGAGAGCACTTTGGGGATGAGAGGCAAGTTCTCATTCAAAACTGAACTACTCTACATGGATTTATAGTGCTGTATTAGAATGGATCAAAGAAAATGTTTTTCTCTGGGAGAACAGAATTTACTATTGGATTCAAGTGTTACTTCAGCAAAATACAATGCTATTGGATGTGGCAATATCATGGTATTGTTTTGTTGGCAATTAGATTCCAAACTGGCAGGAATGTATGAATATAAGCTTCAATTATGGGACCGTGGTGTTTTAATGCCATCTGTCAACAGTTTGCTCCTTATGCCACAACATGTGTACCTTTGAGAAAAAAATGATTGACTCGGAGTGAAGAGGTAAAGCACACCAAACTGTACTCCCATTTTTAACAAATGCTGTCACTTGTGGGATTTGAAGTACAAACATTTACATTTGCAAAACCACACAGGCTGCAAGTTTCCTAGTTCATGCTATATATTGTGAAGTTAAGCAATATATACTGCTTGAGATCTTTTTGATCTAAGAATGCTTGCAAAACCTGATACAGTACTTGCATAAAAATGTGTCCATGGTTCCTCTGCATTATTGGCTGTTGTAAATAATGTCATGTAAGTCATAGAATCATTTAGGCTGGGAAAGGCCTTTAAGATCATTGAGTGTGACTGTAAACCTAACGCTGCCAAGTCCACCACGAAACCATCCCTCTAAGTGCAACATCTACACACATCTTCGAAATATCTCCAGGGATGGCGATTAACCTCTCCCCCGGGCAGCCTGCTCCAGTGATTGACAACCCTTTCGGTGCAGAAATTTTCCCTAATATCCAATCTAAACCTTCCCTCCTGCAACTTCAGGCTCTTTCCTCTTGTCTTATCACTTGCTGAATGAAGCAATCCTACCAGTGTGGGGATTTTACAGATGACTCTTGAACTCCTTGCAAGGGTTTGGCCAGTTGCTAGGTTAGGTAATTGTATTATGATTATTTATGATTACTTTATTATGTTCTTGATTATTATTTTAAGTACGTGAGAAACTTGCTACCAACTGAACTTTTGGCAGTTAATGTTTTTTCACTAATGGGTTGTACTTGGATTCCCAATCAACTGTAGGACACTCTTGGGCTACTGGCTCTATGAATACAATAGTGAACTTGCTAAGATAAGGCAAGACAGGTGGAAGCAGATAAAACAGCTAAGAAGGTGGGTGCAGACACACAGAATGTCTTGTTTCAAAATCCAGATCCCAGCCCTGAGGTGAAATCTCCAGGGAGCTAAACCGTAACTTCAACACTTATTGTAAATAGTGTTTTTTTAAGATGTATTTTAGTATGACACAATGAAAACAAAATTAATATTCCCTAAAAATTAGTGCTCTCTGTGTTTAGGGGCAAAATAAATATGCTGGGAGAAGAATCTGTTGTGAGTAGACATGGTATCAGTCTGGTTCTGATCTGCAACTTGATTCTTAAGCTAACAGTTTCCAAATATTCTTTTGAGCTTGCTTTTCTTCTACAGATCCAAAAGCAGACACAGATTGTGGACAGGCTTTATTAAACAGCAAAAGTTGTGGGTCCAACATCTGATGGTCACGATGATGAAATTTTTGCCCTATCCATGTTCTTCTTAAAGGAGGAAAGAGAAACTGAGCAGCGTACCTGGGAAAGATACAATACAAGGAAGTCATCACTAACATACTATGAGATGCTATATCTGGAGCACTTTGAGTCACTGTAAGAGCATGGGATTAAATGGTATTTTCATTGTCTAGCTTGCTGTTCTCTAAGAAAGATGTTTCTGTATATAATGTATTATATATTCAGATATACACAGGCACACATGGTGTCTGAATATATGTTCGTATGAATTCATTTGAGCTGTTAGTGATGGTAAATACCTTTTTAATTAATTTAAAAACAGGCTGTATAGTATAGTTAGTAGGTTTTGCCCAGGATGGGGTCAGGATTGAGAGACACTGGTGGTGAAACATTCAAAATGATTTAAATCTTTCTTTAGATTCACATATTATATAGCTTTTCCAGACAGTTTCTCTCTTCCTGAATGTGAACTGGAATTTAGGTTCCTTGGCTGTGCTTTTGGGGGAAGGAGTGTGTTAGTGTAGAGTGTACCATTTTAAGCTAGAGTGAGTCAGGAGTAATTCTGAAGACTTTCAAATGAAATACCTTTTAGTGAAAACAGTGGTTGGGTGGAAGAAGTAGTAGATCCCCAGTGTTTGTTGCTCAGCCATTTCTACTTGAACAATAATCCCACTGATCTGGGTTGCTTCTTTTTTCTCCTTTTTTCTCTCTGCCAGGTAGCACTAAGTGGGGTTTTTGTTTGTTTTCGGAAGCAGCCTGGGGACTGCAACAGAGCTGGCAACGCTTTAGCTTAAGTCACAAACCTTGTGGGGAAGAATTTTCTGTCAAGCTAAAGCAAGCTGAAATAAAGGTTGGGTCAGGTTTTGTACAGAGCGAGGTAAGGCTAGCATGTTAAAATAAGGAAATGGGATGGCGGGGAGAGGAACTGACAACAAAAAAGACAGCCCAACAAAGAGAATATAGGAAGCGCAGGAAAACTGTACCAATAAAAGGATAAGAAAACTGGTGGGGCAGAAAAATTGAGGAAAGTGAGTGATAAATAAGGAAAGGGGGGATATGAATAAAAGAAGCTTAATAATGATTGGATTAATTTTCTGTTTTAAAATACAAAATACAAATGTGTTCATTGATTTGGGGTGAGGAGAATGGAAATGGTGAGTTCTGTCTTTGATTTCCAAAATAGCATTTCACATCATGCTCTTAGGTTAATTTTGACATTGTTATTACATATTTTGACTATTTGCCACAATACATCAAGCTCCGGACTAGGCAAGTAGACTGCTGACAAAAATATTTGAAGATTTCTTCTGTTTCCCGCTAGGTATAAGTGTTTACTGTGTTTTTTACCTTCAGAATTCCTTAGAAACATTTGCTTTGGAAATAATAATGTTCTCCACTTCTCACAATTGGCTCTAGAGGAAAGTTGTTTATGAATGTAGCAGTGCTTTGGGAATCGATGTGTGGGCCCCAGCACAGTGTGTGTATGTCTCCATGGACTTGAATGATATCACTGAAGTCGGCAAGACTATTCTGATGCTTAAAACTCTTTGGGTGTTTCAGTCTCTTGTTCAGCATCTTGCTGACCCGGCATCCTGATGTATTCCCACAGGTCGTTCTGGTTCACCAAACAAATGAAACGATAATGTGAATAGTAGGGCAAAGTAGATAGTTGTCTCATATCTTGGAGTTGTTGTATGCAACAATGCTATGGGAGGAATAAATCCTTTATGAAAAGGATAGTAACATTTGCTAAAGGGCCAGAAGTCTGTAATACCTAAGAAAATGAATTGGTTAAATAAGAAATGACAAAAGGGTTGGTAGTAGAAGTTCACTCCTGCATCTGAAAGGTCAGGTTTGATGCTGACTACTACCAACTGTTTTATGGCTTTATTTTACTATCAAATTCATGCTAGGACACTTTTCTTCAGACTGGATTAAAAAAAGCTGAAAGCCTGAGTTTTCCAGGTAAACTTGAGCTTTCCGATTCTAGTAGTTCTTAATATAGGTGCAAAAAAAGTGCATATTAAAAGCTGAAATGTGAACTGAGAAATTGAACCACAATGTTGTTTTGAAACTCAGTCTTAGAAACTTTTTATTTTGATCTGGATTTATGGTTTTGAACTGTGTGATCTTCCAATTAAACTTGACAGAGAGAACTTTTTATGCACCTGTGGTCCTTTTACCAAATAAGAACTTTTTTCAGTGGAATGTGCTAGTTCTGATGCGTTGTTGGCAACATTTCTCAGTAGAACCTTAAGGGGAAAGTAACTGTGAATGGTCCTTCTTGTCCCCCTCTCCGTACACATACCTGCTTAGGGCACTTTTCTGGGTTGGAGGTTCAAGCTTTGCTCTTTGACTCAAGTTATAGGCAGCCTGAGGAAGGATCTCTTTTGTCAACCCCAGTTGTGTTAAATAATTCAGCAGTCTTCGTCAAAAAAAGCTGACAGACTGTAGCCTTGTGGCTAAGATCTTGCCTGGCATATAGGAAGAACATGAATTTGAATCCAGAATTGGTGTCTGTATTACATCTTGATGGAAAAGTCTTTAGTTACTTGTCTAATTGTTATCCACAGATGGTTCTGTCTGTCCCTATTTTTGTTCTGCTTGCATAAACATTTTGAAAGGTGCTGGAGTTGACCAAATACTGGAGAAATCAAATGAAAAAGGCCTAGAATTTTTGGCAAAGCACACTTTGTTTTCGCAGCTAGCCCTTCCGGCAATACTGGATTTCCTGGTTTAGAACCATGCTGGACTTGCTGTCCCCATCGCTGCTGATGAATACATTGTTTGTGAGGGCCAACAAGCTGTGATCTCATGATTATTACGTTCTCCATAGAGTTTTCAGGGATGATTTAGATATGGCATATAAATACTAGTAAGTCATGAATTTAAATATTTGCATTCCACTGTAAATTTTCTACACAAAAATTTCTACACAAACTTATGCTGTGAGGGTAATATTGCTTGCCTATAAGGTATAAAACATCCTCCTGTCCCTGCTGCTAAATTGCTGTGAGTGAAGAGTCAGATAATGTATAGATTTAAATAAAATGGGAAAAGATGTCAGAATGCTACAATGGTGCAGAACAAGTTAACTTGATTTCCCCCATTTTGCAACTGTACTGCTGTGGAGGTTGGTTGCGTGGGACTGGCCGGCAGCTGGATGGGACAGGGCTGCCAGCCCCATCTGTGCTTTTGGGGCAAATCTTGGATTTGTTTGCTGTCTTGAAACTTGTATTTCGGCAGCTCTAAAAGAAGCTACAAGTCCGTTGCAGACAAAGTGTCTCCTACATCCAAGCCACACCGAATTGGAGCCTAATGTTGACTTTCATCATAGTTTCAATCTGTCCCAAAATAACTTTTTTTTTTTTTGCCGCTCAAGCCGTGGAAGGCCAAGTGGTTTTTCTGTGGGCTCTAGAGGTTTTTGCCACTTGGTATAGCAAGGGAGATGGTTAAACTTGGGGGAGGGTATTAAGATAGAGAAAGAAAGAAAAAGCTCCAAGTAGCTCTTGACAGATGGTGCTCGAAAATGAGTATCTCTTTGGCACCATGAATGCTCCCTGAGGGGTTCTTCATTCTCCGACTCTTTCTCTTTCTTTTTTCCCTTCACTTGCTCCCTGACACTTCCCTTCATTTGCTGTAATTTAAATGAAAGTGCAGAAAAGGCATCTTCAGTTTTAATATGTAAAGAGCTACTCCTGGGTTTGCAAGCAGCCATTTAACATGCAGGATGAGCGAAGAGAGAAATGGAGGCTGGGGCTGCTGGCTGGCAAGTCCCTGCCACAGCAGTCGCTGCCATTGCTTGGCTGCTATCAAAGATTCATCAGGGGGGAAGTCGCTGCTTTGCAGACAAAAATAACAGATGGTGGTTCGTGTTTGCCTTACTCCGGGGGCCTCGCCACAATGCACGAGGTCCAAGAGAATTTGCATTACTGGGGGTGGTTGCTTTTTGTATGTGTGTTCATGCATATTTGAACAGATTTTTTGTTTTTGGATTTTATAAACTTGCTAATGAATTTAATGATGAACCTATAGATTTCCTGAGATGCTTACAGGATGTGTTGGTTTTGAAGTGAGTTTTAATTAAATTTTCCAGCACTCATCCACAATTTAGCGCTGTTCTGTTGCAAAACAAGCTTCTTGCCACAGGTGGCAGGGCATGGATGTGACTCAGAAAAACAACTCTCCCTGCTGCCAACCCAAATAAACATCGTTCATTTTGGGAAAAATACTGATCACGTTTTTTGTCTTCAGCAAACTAAATACTGTGTGGGCGAAATAAATGTCTGTTTCAGTTGAAGATAAATAGAGCAGAATGAAATAATTAGGTTTTGGAAATCTTTTTTTTTAATATTTTTAAAGTTAAACTTGCAACATCTATTTTTCTTGAAACTAATTGGCTTTATCTTTACAGAGATGTTTTGCTACTTAAAACATAGCATCAAACATCAAAATTCGGTACCTCTCAAATACTGTGTATGGCCAAGAAATGTGACCTTTAGCCTTTTTGTCTTCATGGTTTTAATATTATGGTTTCATGTTAACAATGTCTGATTTGGTAGTCAGACTTTATATATAGCTGCAAGTCGTGGTCAGCTATCATTGAACGTATCTCTGAAGAACTGGCATTGCAAAGAAGCAAAGCAATATATGTTTCCCAGGCTGTCCCCCCTCACCTTCTTTTCTCTCTGTATTAACAGTTCGTTCTTAGGTATTTTCAATTTCTTTTCACATCATGGGAGAGTTACCAGTTTAACAACTTGTATTTCTTGCAAAAAGAAAACTTCCACTTACCAGGATGGTCTGTGGGCACCTGTTAGAGCACATGGCCAGATCTTCCCTGTGCTGGCAATGAAATCCTTTCCATAGGCTCATCCCATGAGATGGACAAGAGCTCTGTGAAGCCATTGTGCTGCTTTGCCCTTTGGGCTCTTGTTTTGTAAGCAGATTTGAAGAAGATACATGTAGATCTTTGCCTATATTATATTTGCATTCTATGAATGTTGCCTTTGGGGTTCAGAAAAGTATTTTCTTCTGTAATGTGCGATCTGGCTTCCAGTTTTGCTCCTGTTCCTGGAGCCCATAATTGGGTGCAACTACAGAGTCGTGATGTAAGCTGGTAATTCTAGCGGTATTTAATTATCTGAGTTACCTTGCTGGTTTATGTTTTCAGATGAATTGTCTGTCCAGGTTGGGTCAGGAGGGACTTATTTCAGAGGACAAATCACCATTGAGTGTTTATTTATTGTTTCTCTGTCTGTTTGACTCTTTAAGCTGTTTGAAATGGTTTCCTTCTCTTTTAGGGATACAAAGCATTTTGCAGCACCCTGTGCTTTTCTTCTGCTGTTGCAGTACTACAGACTTCACTATTTTTATAGCCAAAGTAATGATTTGGGTCCAGTGGGACATGAGGTACTTGTGGATTGTTCCACACTACTGATTAAGTTCATAATTTTAGCAATAGTACTCAGTGACACCATGGGTTTGGCTTCACTCTTTGCCTACATCTTCTTGTATGACTCCAGTAGACAAAGAAACCATGAAAACTGTAAGAAAATATGGCATGTGAAAATTGTAATGCTTGGGCTTAGTTTTTTGTTATGGTAGTTTTGAATAGTACATGAACTTACCATGTTAAGGATATTTTCTTTAAAATATGTTTGTTTTTTTTTTTCCTGAAAGAAAACAAAAAACCATGAGACTTGGAGTCTCTCAAATAAAAAACTTGATGTTCATAACTCTGTGATTCCTAGCTCATTGAACGTTTTTCCTCATGTTAGAATGTTTTCATGGAGATTTCTTTCCCTGCATCATCATGTGGCGTGTGATAGGTTTGCTGAAATACATGAAGCATGCATTATTTCCCTGGGATAGGCAGGCTGTTGTTCTGAGATTTGCATACAACTAATCCTCTGGTAGGTGAATTGAAGCTAAGGATGCTTCATACTTTTAAGGCAAGAGAAGGGTAATAAAACAGGGTCTTCCAGACACTGAGCAGGGGTTTCCTGGACTTATTAGAAGAAAAATTAGAGAATCGGGCAGATACTGCTGGAGAACTATGTGTGTGGATGAAATGGGTTACGAAAGCAGAAAATAAAAATACTTGAAGACTGGTCTCCCCAGTTTTCACTGGCAACTATGGAGAGCATGCAATGCATTCACATGACACTTTATCACTGGTCTCAGTTTTAACTATTTTCCTTTGGCTGTGGAAACAATGCATCCATAGGGTGCAGCTGCGCCAAATTTACTCTGCTACAAGTCCTTATCTTCATTTAATACCAAATTGTAACTACAGATTTAAAACTCTTTAATTTCTGTCTGCTTATTTTCTGAAGATGTCATTAAACACTTGTGTCACAACACGAGGAGAGACCTTGATTTAGTTTCTTTGTTAGGTTTAAAGGATGTTCCTCATAAAGACCAGTTTGTCCACCTCAATTTTCGTGAAAACCGCTGGTCTGTGAAATGTTCCAGAAAATCTGTGCCACAGTGTGTTACTCTGACTCTGGGAACAGTCTTTTTAAATAGATTTAAAAAAAAATATTTTAGAGTGTATATGTGAGTGTGCAGTTAATGTGGAGTGTGTTTATATTCAGAAACTGCAAAGTGTACCCTATTGCAGGAGCCAGGATGAGGAGTAAATCACAGATCTCAGTCTATTGTTTGGCCCCAGGGGGGTTCTGTTTGAGACAAAAGAACTTTATACTTGTATTTGGTGAACTTGTGCATACCATGCTGGGAATGGATGTTTGGTATCCACACATCATTGGATGTGGTAGTCTTGTACGGTGCACATCTCATGCCGAGACTGCGTGTTCCAAGGCAGTGATTTTTCTCGGTTGCTTTAACTTGGAAAGAATATTGAGTAAAAGTTGGTAATAAAACCCTATGCTAAAAACTTTGATTTGTTGTTACCGAAGAAGGGCAATGAGGCCCTGCAGCCTGTCAGGAGCCTATGGATCCTGACTCCTATCACCTGTCTGCTTTTAGAAACAATCACTTAGGCCTGGGAACCGTTATGAGAAAGCTGGATGGGTAACAGTCTAAAATACTATACCTGCATCTTACTGGAAGCTTTTAGTGTGATGTGGTTTTCTTCTCTTCTTGTATGGCCTCAACCTGCCACCACTTGCTTCCTATGAGGCAGAAGAGAAGGAAGTAAGATGTGCACTGATTACTAGGTGGTGGTTGGCTTGAGCGAATTTAGGAGTGAATTTCATGCTATTGCAGTGGCTATTCAAGCATGACTGAAAATGCATGTAAATTGGGTTAGATTCTTTAGTATGGCTGGCGGATTCTCAAGTGAATTTTGCTAGATGAACTGTGTAATCAAGTCATTGTATTATAAAGCTCTGAGGTGTGTACTCCATGTCTAGATGTTTGGTAAATGAATATTATTACTGTAATTTTGAGATCAGTAGACCTTTTGATGTTAGAAGGAGAAAGAGGCTGGCTCTCTGTGGTGGTCATTGCGATGAAGGCCAAGATAATCTGTCAGCAAACACCTTTGTTTTTTAATATTACATATACAGAAGCATTGTCTACTGGTAAAATGCATTTTGCTGTGTTAGTCAACTTCTTTAACTCTAAAACCAGATAAATAATTGACAACACAAAATGACAGAGTTGGAGGCTTGTTTGCTCAGTGATATGAAATTATTGCTCAGCCTAACAATTCTGATAAACTTTGGATTTTCTCAGTTATGCTTCTCTAAACCCTGCTGTTGGCTCACACATAGCCATGACCAATTTTAAAAATTAGTATAAACTATTATAAACAGTCAGACTGATGCTTTGTACCATCACTGAGGGGCTATTGACTGTTGTATATCTTTGAGCAGAGATTCCAACTCCATTTTCCTTTATTGTATGCAAATGTTGTTGTTTCAAGTCAAGTATATATCCAAAACATTTTAGATTCTAAACCACTAGAATCTGCGGTGCTTGACTAAAAACACTAGAAGGAAAGCATTTTTGAAAGAGCTTTTTTAAAAC
>NW_009648330.1:121357-140218 GCF_000708025.1 Charadrius vociferus
GACTACTTACAAACTTTCCAAACTCTTATACTGAGGGGGAAAAATAAAAATTGCTGACATTCTGAATTCCAGGAAAATTCAAGTGATCTTTAGTGTCAGTGCTTCAAATATGAAGTTTGCTCCAAGTATGAAGACATGAAAAAACAAACTAACCAACTACAAACAAACAACAAAAAAACCCCCATAGGAAAGCAGAGTTTCCAATCCATTTTTTTTTTACCAACTCAAGCTTCTCTTGCTCCACAGCAGACAAGCACATGGGTATTGTTTAGAATTCAGACACCCAGATTTCATGCCTCCCCTCAAATAAGACAAAAATTGTTCCCTCATGTGGAAACTTTCCAAGGAAATGCCTGTTAGAGGTTCTCCCCCCTCAAATACTGATTTTTTTTTTTTTTTAATTTCTTTTTTCTTTCCACTCTATTTGGAAGATATACTAAAACTATCTGCACATAGATGATTGTTCTTTCATGTGTTTTGTCTTCCTTATCAAAGTAGTGTTGGCTGTCTTAATGTTTGAATGCTTGTAGAGTGTTTTGTGACCCTGACATGAAAGGATAGTGTAGTGTAGTTTAGTGTAACTTGGCTATTTATAGTGTGGTCAAGAGGATAATGCTTTGTGATATGCTCCAAAAGTCTACGCTTTTTTTTCCTACCCTGTGTAGAAATCATTCTCTTAACAAAACAGAAAAACCAAAAAACACCCTCCCCAAATCCCCCCAAACCAAACAAACCACTCCTGCAAGACCAAAAGAATAACCCAACAAAACTGAAACAAACAGAACCCCCCAAAATGGAAAAAAACCCACTTGTGAAGACCGTTATCAAGTATGCAGATAACATTGTTGTCAGTGCTGTGTGCCCCCTGCCCAGAGTCTCCAGATACTGAAGGCCGTGGCCAGCGTTTGTCTTCCAAGCGTTGGTGTGGCAGTATCATTTTTAGTTGCATTGTAGGGACTCTCTGTAGGGACTCATGTTTGACTAAAACTTGGCTAATTTTAGAAAAAAGAGCTTTGCTTAATTGCCAGGCCAGTTTAAAGGGTGTGATTTATGAGACAGACTTCCCATGTAACCTGCAAGACCTGTATTCACATAGTAACTGGGAGCCCAAGCCCTATCAGGATTACAGTATCTCTTCCCGAATGAATTTACGATCTAATCTGTGACTCTGAAGCAATTTTGGTAAGTTTATCCAGCTGGCCATAACCAGTAAGTGGGGAGGAATTTGAGTCTTGTTGATTATTTAGTATGTTTTCTTGCTACTTGGTATGTTCTGTACAACTAGTTTCTCTGCTCTTCAAGTCTGGTCTGACTTTTTCTGGGTGGTGTCTCATCTGTTTGTATCATCTCCATAGCTGCTGTATGTGTTTGATCCAGCTGGAATGGGTAACCTGGAAATTTTTAGTTAATGGCAGATGCCTCAAAGGAATGACAAGCCCTCCAAAAGGCAGACAGGGAGTAACTTCCCGGGCAGTAGAGTGAAATCTTGTCGTCATCCTGTGAAGGAAAGCTGTTGTGTATACGTCAGCAAAGTTTGTCTTTAAGCTAGTCTGGGCTTGACAAAACCGTGGCCAGTTCAAAAGGGGGAACTTTTCAGATACGTTGAAGGCTCCCAAATCACACCTGGACAAAAATTATCGGTAGATACAGTTTTCTTAAGATAGGTTTAACACACCAAGATGAAAACCATGCTGTGATGTCTTGGGTGACAGCAGTGAGAAGCAGCAGTGATTTTTCCCCTTAGGAAGGGTTGGTAGCTTTTGTATCTAAACTGTTCTTTTATAGGGTGCAAAAGGTAAGACCACGTTGAAGGCTACACTGTAAGCACATGTAAGTAAGATCATAATACAAATAATTGAGCTAGCAGCTATGTGCATTTACCTACCACAGACGTGAGGTCCTTAATATAATTTAAACATGAGAAGAAACTTATACACAGAGTATGAACCAAGATGGGTATGCACTGGGAAGAGGTGGGGACAATCTGACAATAAGCTATAGAAAACAGATCTACTTGTTCTCAGGTCTGCCTGTAGCTGACCATATGTCTTAGTCTTTCAAGAATGTTTGAATTGCTGCTGTGTGAGCTGGGGGAATGAGACTACACTGTACCAAGGTCACTTTGCCAGGCTTGTTACTGACAAAGCAGTACCAGCTCGCAGGAAAACAAACTCTGCTGCTTCTCCCTCAAGCCCAGATGGCATCAGATCCTTGAGTGGTGAAAGCTGCAGTCATAAATGAGTGGGTGGATGTTGAAGTCGCTAGGACACAAGGTTTTGCTAGTGGGAAAGGCTGGTCAAACAGAAATAAGAGACAAGGAAAACAAACAGTAACTGCAATCAGCTATCGAACACTATGGCGGTAAACCTGTTTAACACAGAAATGAAGTACCTCTTTTTTGTGATGAGCGGTCAAAATTGCTTTGAACTAGATGTATGTTGCCTAGTGTGCTGTCATAAAGCTATGCAGAAGCCGCTAGAAAATCTATGACAGCAGGTAAATTCTAAAATCTCTGCTAAATGTTAGAGATGACTCCCACAAGTCATGTGCAGCAAATCAAGACTGAAGCAACAAGGCATCAAATTCTTGTCAAAATGTCTTGATAAAATGGTTTTATCAAATGATTTTGTTTGCAGCTGAACCTTGTAATAAAAGCTCCAGACCAGGGCTTGTCATCTTGTTTACTTCTTGACTGCACCATAAAGTTCCTGCATGTCCTTGGGAGAGTTGCTCAGAGTAAACTTCTTGGTTCTGTAGTAGGTGAAAATATGACTGTACTTTTCCATCTGCTCCCTATCTTCTCTGTTGAAGATTGCAGCTTCTTGAGTAGTCGCTATTTCCATAATTCAATGGATTTCTCATTCCACCTGCAGCTTGTATAAAATCCTGTAAAATAATTTTAAAAAAAATCGTGTTGTGAAATCACATTGTTCACCCATCTGTTTTTATAAAGACTCCTTAAAAATATGTTGGTTTTCTCTTCTGCGTCCCCCCAGCTTTTTGTATATCACAGTTCAAAGAAAAAAATGAAATACAAATGTATTTGTCACATGGTATCTTGTTGCAAGGCGTTGATTTTGTTTAGTTGAGCTCTTTAGATAAACTGAAGAAATGTGTAATTATCATAGAATCATAAAATGGTTTATGTTGGAAGGGACCTTAAAGATCACCTAGTTCCAAGCCCCCTGGTATGCTTTCTCAAAGTGCTGCCGCTAGCAGATGGTGGGAGTATGTGAATAGGTTGTAGAGAGTGTGAACAAGTTGACCTGTTCACAGAACTCAAATTGGGGAAAACCAAATGTTTGGGTGTAGGAAAAGCCTTTAGTCTGCCTGCATTTGCATTTTCCAGCTCTACAGTGCAATTGTTTCTGTCTCTTGAGGATCTTACGAAAGGTGTTCAAGTGTTGGTTATAGACTGCTCCAGGTTCAGGTACCACTGAACGCTGTGTTCGTTCATATATGGTTCGTGATGGTACCTGAGACAGTATAGTCTGAGAAGTTCACTTCAATTTATAGTGTTTATAACCTGAATGCATGGCAGTGAATGGATCTGGTAGGGATAGAGTTAAAGGCTTTAACTTCTTTCTAGACCACCAGATGCTTTTCAATGTGCTAACAAGGATGGGTGGATTAGCAGGTGCTTCATGCAGGAAGGCTAATGAGGTTCATTGGCAACTGGGGATATGAAACAGCAGGGGGGGAGCAGGAGAGATTGGGGTCTGGAAGAGAGTGATGGTGTGGTTTCTGGCTGAATAAGACTGCCCAATCTATGCTGCAGCTGCCTCTTTTTTCTCCGACTACTAGAAACTCTTTTTTTAAATATATATATATTCCATTTGTATTCCTTTGGTGATGAATACTGTGGAGTTCTTTCTCCTTGCTTGTGAACACTGATGTCTGTGGATTAATTGTGTTGTCATCTCTGGGCTGCAATTCTTACTGTTTCATTGCAGTTTTGTGTAATTGTATTGCTTGTACTCATTCTGTGCACACTCAGTAGCTCAGAGTGTCCTGAGAGAGATTGTTCTGTAAACTGCCAATGACTCACCTTAACGGAGTTGACCACAGATGGTGCAAGTTCCCCTTCCAAAGTTCCTCTGCTCCAACTGGGCTGTCAGGGTGAGTTAACCAGATTAATCTGATCGGTGCAGCTGAGTTGATTGTGATGGTACCAAAGTTTGTGTAATGTTCTAAACGGAATAGCTCTGCCAAATCCTTAACACTTCAGGATCTTCCCATCCTCTCCCTCAAGAAAAGAAAGCTTTAAAACTTCTTACTTATAAGAGTGCAGGTTGTGTTTTTTTTTTTTTTTTCTGGAATCAAATGACATTGTTTTCACTCTTAACCCCACCCATGTAAAAGCAGAAGTTCTAGCAAAGCACTGTGTAGATGCAGGAGCTTTACTTGTAGGCAGTAAGAAAATTTAAGTCATGATAGGCTCATAAGATGTGGTGCTCTATCAAGTGGAAATGCAAACAGAAGTATCTGACATGAGGAAAGATCCACTGTCTGCCTAGTTTCTAGTCTAAATCTGGTGTAGTTATTTGTTTAGATTACAAGAAATACTGTCTGGTGAATCCTCTGAATCTTCTGATGTGTAAGAGAAAGTATATCTTTTCAAATAGACAAGGGTAATAAAGACGCACAGTTGCTCTTCTAACTCAGCCATACATACTGGTCTTCCAATTAGCCTCAGTCTGCTGTATTGGGACTAAATCAGTTGTAGATTTCTACCTCTTCTAACCAATGTCAAAACTGCTGTATCCAAATGGCTACATTCAGTTACAAATGAATGGAACTTAATTGAATTCTTTGGGTTTAGAAAATAGGAAAGTTTAAATTGTCATTGCTGAAAGATGAAGGAAAAGGATAGTAGGTAAACCCAAGAGCAGGACTTGCCACAGCTTTGTCTGCAAAACACTAGCACTGTGAACAGCTAATGTGTGTATGTGTATTCCCTTATTTCGTGTGTGCGTGTATATTCCCTCTATAGCTAGAAACCTGCCTGGTGGTTCTCCATCTCTCTGTTCAAAGCATTGTGCAAACTGAGCAAATCTTGAGTGGCCCAATTAGCAAGTCTGTAGTAATCATGTCACATTCTGAACTGGAAAAGAACTTAAATAACTTGGTTTTTAGATTCAGAAAGACACTTAAGAATTCTTCTAGGAAAAATAATGTATAGTTCAACATTGGTTTTCAAATGGTTCCTCAGGCCCAGGTCTAGGGATGAGAAGCCTTAGAGAGCTTCCTGGTTATTGCTGAGATCCATAAGGTCCTCAGTTTAGTCTGAAGTCTTGTTTGGTTTTTTGGGGGGGGATTCTGGTCCAGTGATGGAGTTGGGGTGGGCAGAGTTACCTAGGCTAATATGGGTAGCTGCTTCTGGACTAGAGTTTCTCAGATTGTTCAGATTCCTGGGATGACTGAAAAAGATGGGCATCACCAACATGAGGGGAATAAAGATGACACATGTAACCCAGCTGGTTCGTGAGACTTGCACCTCTGTGCTAATGAAAAGCGGCAGTTCCACATCTCCAGTGCAAAGTGCATTACTGAAGAATTCAGTCCCTTGTACACTCAATTCTTTTGGAAAGGGATTTATTAGTTGGCACAGTAATTCTACTACTGTCCTTCTCACAACTTGGCCATAAGAGTGCAATAAGGTGTGCTTGGGAGCAGTAAAGAGATTTATAGAAGACAAAAGCTACCATGTGCTCTATCTACTGTAGATTCCATGATAGGCCCTAGGAGTTGTAGTTTATAGCTGAGAAGTGAAAAAGAAAGAATTCTTTTTCAAATCAACACCTCACACAGCAGTACTACTTAGTGCGTGTTACTCAGCACACACATTCTTGTATGGAGAAGGTTGGTTTTGGTTGTTTGTGTGGTGGCTTTTTTTTTTTTCCCCATGACTGTGGATAAACCTCTATCCCTGGGAGTTTTTCTTGGCATTATGTATTGCCATGAGCTCAATATTCCACCCAGTCAACTTTTCCTTTAATGTTCAGATTTTGGGTCAATTAACATGTGAACCCAGGCATCTGAATACAAAAAAACCACCCAAAATTTCTACTAATACTTTTGAAGAATGTTTGACAGTTTAAATTTTCTGGGTTCCATCTTTTGGAAAAAGCACAATAGCTCCCACAATGGAGAGCTTCCTCATGCAGGAACTCTCCAGACCTATCAAGTCCTTCTTCCAGATGCTGACCATCTATTAGGAGTACCCTGGATATTTTTTTTTCTGTTCAAGGCAGCTTACTGAGACCCTTTGGTATAAAGGAAGGAAGCAGAGTTTGTGTTCAAGGTCATGGCTTGAGTTCTTCCTCTACTTCTCTGACTGACTCCTTAATGTGCAGCAAATCATGGGACCCTTTTTGCACCATCTTGTACCTTCACAGTGGGCTTTTGGGAGGAGCATGGTCACTTAACTGTATTATAGAAGTACAACATGAGTACAATGGTAATGCAATGCGAGCTCCTACTGCAATGCTATTGTAACTGGGTTAGTAGGGCTACTGTTCTGTCAACAGTGATAGGCTGTTACATGCAAGTCACAGCCTTGTGTTCTGCTAATGGCAGCAGTTTATGTGTCAGTATGTAAGTTCCTTCAATTATTTTGGTGGATTAACAATATTGGTGCATGAATCTCCTCCAGCATTTTTTCCTATTCCTGCCTTTTCAGCTGGCCCTATACATCCAACTTTGAGGATGCCCCTCTCTGACTTTGTTCAATAAATGAGTGAGGAGATTAAATTGAGTTACCCAGGGGTTGCATTCAACCATCTGTTCCAGTGGATCCCTGGCTTGCTGAGTTGCTCTTTGATTATGCAAGGTTGTGGTTGTGTGGGTTTTTTTTAACTTTCAGATAAACTTTTTTTCCCCCCTCATAACAGGGGGCTTTTCACACCAGGCATTCTTATGTCTTTCTATATTGTCACAGAACTCGGAGGGAAGTGTATGGTGACAAATAAAAGGGAGTTGAGGCAGCACATGAAATGGCTGTACGAACTTAAGAGATACAGAAGCATGGGGAAAAGCGAACAGGATTTCCCCACAGGGAGATGGAAAATGACTGGGGACTGGGGAGGAGAGTTACACTCCTCAGCTGGTCTCCTTAGAGCCAAGGTTAGAGTAGTGCCCCTTTTGCTGGAATGCGCTTTAAGTCTCATTATATTCAATTGATGCTGGCTGCAGAGGAGAGCAGAGGTAACCTGCTAGCTTTGAATGAGAGTGCTCAGGTATTAGAATCAATTGAGGCACAGAGCATCATCTGACCTGCTGAGTGCAACCTTGTTTCTGGTGCTAAACTGGAATACAGTTTCTTAAATGCAAGCTCATGTGTTCCCCTGCTCTAGGGCAGTTGGTAGTTTAGGCTAATCATCATGCAGGTGCTTAAGTACTTGTCTACATGAGGGCCAAGCAGCATGATAAACAGCAGAGGAAAAAAGGACAGCACTCTAGAGCAGTTGACATCATGTGGTGACCCATATCTGTTCAAATAACTGTGGTTTTGATGCTGCCAGCAAGGTCAGACATTTTGGGTTAACTGATCTGTGGTTACTGAATTGGGAGCTGTATCCCATACAGCAGTGATTCTGCAGTCTCTGTAATGGGCTAGTGACTTGGCATGAGCTCCAAGTGTGCTGCAATGGCAACGTGTCCAATGTGAACCTTGAACAGGTGAATGGAGGAGAACAGCAATTAGGGATGACATTATATCTTTGTGCACAGTTTGGTACAAAATTCCAGACCAGTACTGGAATGCTTTGTGCTTGATCCATGTTTTCAGTAAAACACCACAGGGGGGAAAGATGTAGAAAAGAACCATGAGGTATTTGAAATCTGGTCTTCAGTGATGGATTTAAGCAGCATGATATGTTTGGATGGTCAGAAGGATTAAGCAGTACCTTAGTGGCGATGTTGTGATACCTTCACTCAGAGGAAATTCTAGAGTAATAAATACCTCTTTCACTTAACAGGAAAAAACATAATAAGCACAGATGTTTGAAAGCTGAACTCAGGAAAACTCACATTGCATGCGAAACAAATTTTTTGCTAGGTGAAGTTGATGAACTGTTGGATCAAAGTGTCAGGAGAATTGTGGAGTCTGTTTCCCTGAATTCTCTCAGGTTAAGACTAGAAAGTATAATTTGATCAAACAAGTTTCTGGCAAAAACATACGTAATTGGTTAAAATTTTAAGTGCTATCTCAAGCAGGAAATTATATTACTCTGTAATGGCATTCTTTGGTTTTAATATGTCTGATCAGTTGAGGGAAAAAGAACAGAACATTTTTCTCTGTCACTGAAAAATTATGTTTCATTAGAGTTTGATCTGGAGAATTAAAAACATTTCTGTTACTTTTTATTTAGCTTTTTGCTGTTAGAAAACCTGAATTTCTTTATGCAAGACCTTCCTATTTCATGAAAAGGTAATGTCAAGAGAAAGCGTCTTATGTGTGCACACATACTGTTTATTTTATTTTGAAAGTGTATTTCAAGAAGCTATGTTGTAGCAGTGGATTTTTGCATATCTGATAGCTCAAGATCAGGAAGAGAGGACTGAAGCTCCTCAGAGAAAGGTGTATGGTGTCTGTTTACCACCTACTGCTGTTCTTTTGAAACACATCTGTGAGCAGGATATTCTCCAGGGTTGTTTATAAAATAAGCCAGGAGCCTGTCAGCCACTCAGCCTTTTCTCTGTGTTCTGGTGAATAAGTTACATTTCCTCTGTGTTTTCCTATCCCTCTTGTAAGATAAAAATAATCTGAAATCAACAGCAATGCATACAATTATCTGGCAGCTGGGAACCTGGCAGCCCAAGTAGCCTTTTATGAAGAGAATTGGCCCTGGCAAAAATCTTCCCATGCTGAGGAGCTCTGTTCATGCTGTCTCGCTGGAGTGCTGAGAGCCTCTTGCATGCTTTCATCATGCAATTCCTAGATAGCATTTGCTCATGATTAGACACTCATTCCTTAAGTCCTCAGTTTAGTGCCGAGTTTTACAAACTGTTTCACTGTGCTGGCCTTAGAGGGTTTTATTGACTCTGACTTCATGAAAGCATGTGATGGGTGAACTACTTATGCTTGCGTATGATTTGTTCTTTGCCAGTGCTTCTTTTGGGAGCTCTTCCATTGCTGCTCCAAGAATAGTCCCTATTTTGAAAATCAACAGTGGCACTTGTTTATCAGAAGTGAAAAAACTCTCAAAAACAATAACAACAACAAAAAGGAACAATCTGATACCAATAGTTGACTTTGATGGCATCTCTTGCCTGATTGAAATAATGTTAATATACCACAGTGCATTTGAACTTCAAAATATGAATTTGGAGATCCTTTTTCAACTCTGGGCTTAGTTGCATGTAGGCTTTACGTTGCATTTAATTTGAATTTCATTTTTTCAGTAAACTTCCAACTGAAAATTTTAAATTATTCAATTAGGAAGGTTCTCTTGTAAAACTTTGCTCTGAACTTCTGAATGACTCCAGTTCAAGCATAGTTCGTCTGCCTTACTGTAACCTGTATTATTGGAAGGTAAAGGCGAAGGAGCTGTTTCCTTCATGCTAAATGAAGTGGAAGTAGGTGCAATTGCTTACCTTTAGTGTTCTCTTTAGGCAAATGATAAAATCCATTTACCCATATTGGACGTCAGTGATATTCTGTAACTTGGTTCTGCATGCTGCCCTAGGCTTCAAAGGTGTTAAAAAAAAAAAAATCAAAACAAACAAAACCACAAAAAAAACCCCCAACCAACCAAAAACCCCTCCAAACCCTCAGACCCAAAAAACCCCAACCACCACAAAACCAAACAAAACCCCCTTGACCTAAAGTAGAAATACTGGAACTTGCACAAAGTGGTGATGGGGGAAAGCAAAGGACCCAAACCAAGAGGAGTGCAATTTCAGCAATTTGATGTCTAAGTCAGTAAATGACTGATGTTTGAAAAAGAAACAAAAAAGAAGGAAAAAAAAAAAACAACCAACAAACGAAAACAACCAAAACACCCCACCCCTCCCCAACAAGCAAACAAAAAGAAACAACCCCCAAAGCAAAGGAACAGAACCCCCACCACAGCTCAGCCACTACCTGGAGATAGAGTTTGGCGGTGCTGCCCTGGAAGAGGCAAAAGGAGAGGGGACCCTGCGATCTCCCCACGAGCTGGGGGGATGGTGGGTAGGCCAGGGCTGTGTAAGTAAGTTTGATCGTACTTCTCTTATGCTGTGTGTTAATGCCTTTTGAAGTTTAATGGAATAAGTCTTTATAAAAACTTAAGTTTTGTATCGGTTTAGGAAGCAGACAAAACATGGGGAAGTTGCTTGCCTCTGTTAGGATGTCCAGTGTCCCACTGTGGTTTCCTAAGCTACTGGGCAAATGATGAGTGTAAAAGCTGCAGGCTGAAGTTCTTCCTATGTGTGTAATGAAAATGCTTGTCGCTGTTTGCCTGACCTTGTTAGCACAGGAATGCTTCATGAAGTCTACACAGAGAAAGAGGCTTCAAGCGTGGCAGCTATAAAGGTAGTCTTTACAGTCAGAAAATCAAGGCAAAGAGGAGCCTTAGAGCACTGTGGACAGTTTAGTGCTTTTAACTGACTTCTGAGCAGATCTGTGAGGGCATTTCCGTACGTGTTCGGTATGATGCCACGTGCATTGTGGTAGCTGTTGTGTGAAGCTTCATCTTGCACTGGCCCATGTGAGTTTGTGTGATATTTAATGCCACAAGTGCCAAGTGGGTACCTATTGGACCATCAACAGTACTAGCCACTGACCAATGCCACACCTCGTGAAGTAGCTAATAACTGCATTGGTATCATAGCTTTTCACTACATTTGTCTTGTGATAATGCATTAGCGACAACAACTCAAATGGAGCATTTGAGATTTGCAAAAGTTCTGGGGCGAAAGCACAGTAACACGTCACCTTTATCTTGTCACAAAAATCACACAGAATATTAAGCACTTGTTGAATTGTAGGATTTAATACGAGAGATCTGACTGAAGAGTCATGAAAAACAGTCTGTCAGAGGCTTTACAATACATGTTGGGTGCAGTAACACACAATCGTTGGCCTTCGGTTTTGCTGCAGCTCAGTTCTCTCAGTCACCTGGGATCTTGATTTTGTGCACCTCAATAAGAATTTCGGGGCTGTATGAACGTGGTGTGTCTAAACTATGTTAGGCATGACTTCAAATTTTTTTGTAGGTCTATTAGTTTTTACTGAAAGGAAGTATATAATTTTACCAAGGTTCAGCTGGAAGGAAGCAATGCATCAGCCCTAGCCTTGCCGGATCAGCCAGGCTCTGATGCTACTTTGCTGATAAGAACTACATCAATACCCTGTAGGTAGCCTGTGATAGGGTGGATAACTGCATGATTCCCCACTGGGGCATGGGGAAACAGTGTTTCTGAGACCTTAAAAAGGTTTTGGGGAAAATGTACTTTTACTCCAGGCCTGTAACAATGAGACTCTCTGATTTATGGTCTGTATGTGTACCAGCTTGCAGGTACTATTTGTATACGGAAAAACTCTAAACAGAGTAATAGCATAGGTGTGTACAGATGGTGATTTGTGAGAAAATTGAAGATCACAGACAGATCTTCCAGGAGAAAATTTGGTGCTTGCATTGCTAAATTAAATATTAACTTAGCATTAGGAGCTTTCTCATGTGTAGGATTGAAAGAAAGATTTGGCATTCTGTGTAAGCAGAAGAGCATATGGTATTTTTTCTATTTGAAAATGCTACCTGAACTGATGAATCAAATCACAGCTGCATTGTCTGTTCATTGTGCTTCGAACTAAAAGGTACTATGCAGTCTAAAAATATTCTGGTGACTCATTTTCTAGGGATCAACCACTGTTTAAGTACATAGTTGTAGCCTACTGTGTTGCTTTAGTTTAAGCATGCTTTACGTAATACAAAATATTTAAAGCTGCAGCTGGTTGTTGGTAATTTGTTCTCCTTTAGTTTGAAATCTCTGTAAAAACTTTCGATTTAATGTGGTTTTATGCTACTCATGGTGTATTTTAGTTTAAATCAAAAGTTTTTACAGAGATTTCAATGTGGTTTTATGCTACTCATGGTGTAGGAACTTCTATTTTAATATATAGGGAAAACTGTACCAAACAAGCACAAAAATTACAAGAAGGCAAGCCCTTTCAGGAGTGAATTTTGAAGAAGAATCCTATTTTTTTTTTTCTTCTACTTTGACTACAGTATATCTAAATGTTGGCAGTTAAATATAACTATCTTCATAAAGCATAAGAGTGTGATCTTTCTGTTCCTGTAACTCATTTATCTGCCTACAACACAGTGGCACTGGACAAGGCTACCCTCCAACTTCAGTCCTTATCAAAAAAAGTGTCTTGTTTTGGTAAGTCAGGTGCAACTCCTATTGCTACTTGGGCAACAGAGTGTGTTTGTAATGACAAAATTAGCCTGGCATACCTAAGAAATGATTGTGAGAGGATCCACAGCAGCTAAAGCTCCTGGTATTTAGTCTGGCAATTTCAGAAGTGCAGTGGCAGTATGGATCTGAAGGTATTAACAAAGAAAAAATGAATCTGTCTGCCATCCTCCCTGTGTTCACTACTGTCAAGAGCACCATATTCATTGTACCCCCAATCCCAGAAGGACCTCAATAGTACCCTTCTGTCACATTGTTCCTACTGTATCTAATCTGTAGTTTGTGTGTATGTAACTTTCATCTTTGTTTCCAAATAAATATTTTAATCCAAATAGCTGATGATACCCAAAAACTTTTAGCTGCTGCTGGAGACATGGGAGGGGGTAAATCTTCTGCATTTGGATCAAAGTGGTAAACTAGTCATTGTTCTAAGGCTTCCTTTGGTTAGAGAGGGAATACCTTGCGTCTTTGAACAGGTAGAATTTCATCTTGCCTATGGGTCCTGTATCTTTAACAGCAGTCCTGGCTACAGGACAGTCAGGCCACCGGCTTTGAGGTTATCTGACTGTCCTGTTGGCTGGCAGAGACTAACGTTTGAGCCCAGTGTATGAAATGGCTTTGTAAATCAGAGCGCAGGTTTTCTTGCTTGGAGTTGTTGCTCCTGCACTCAGCGGCAATCCCCAGGGTTCCCTGGAGCAGGACCTCCTCCATATGTTCTCACTGGCTGCAAAAGCCAGCACTGCAGTGAGGGGGCTGTACTTGTGCCTGGAGACCCAGATGGAAGGCTGAGAGGCAGAAGCTACTGTTGCAGTCAATGGCAGTTCAGATGGAAAGAACTTGGATCAATGGTTTTCCTGTTTTAAGGCAACTCCAGCTGGTCATTTGTTGTAAATACAAGCTCTAGGAATCTTGGGAGTATAAAAATCGAGCGTTTTAGCATAACGAGTGATGGTGTGGAACAGAGTGGGCAGTGTAGACCAAGAACCTTCACGCGGAGGTTATGGTATCATGGAGCTATTTTGATAGCTCGTTTGAATTAAGGGGGTGTGAAACATTGTCTTTATAGCTCATTTGAATTAAGGGAGTGTGAAACACTGTCTTTAATCGGCCTCTTATTGGAGAAGGGCTTCTGTTAAGTGGAGCAGAAGTGGAAGCTGATTCCAGGAGGTGGAGCTAGGAAGCCAGGGTCATTCTCTGCATCACGGGTTCTGAGATAACAGCACATTTCTGCACATCTGAATCAGGGTAATTTCTGAGCAACTTGGTACATAGAAAAGCTTTGTTCTCTTTTCTACTTGGCAGCATTCCTTGGTGGTCTGCGTATAATGTGCAGGTCTGTCTGTGTGAGTCAATTTAAAACAAGGAAAGCAACACCCCCATGCCCCGCTCCTCCCCCCCCCGTGTTTTAAAATATTGATCTGTAATCCAGATCCAATATGATTAGTAAATACCTTAAAACTTAATGTGGCATGGGAATCTGAAATCATACTTATTTTACAGTTGGACAAGCTGAGTCAGAGAGCATATCTGTTTCATAAGTCTGATATGACCTAGAGGCTTACCTCTCATTTTTAAACAATAACTTAAGAATTTAACTCCTGTTGACTTGTAACTGGATGAACTTCAATTTTGAAAGGAATTTGAATGGGAAATGTTATCTCTTTGTTTACTGTTTTATTGTAGTTCAGCAGTTCATGTTTCCTGAAGTAATTTGAAGTCTCTAAACTCACTTTGAAGGCATTTTTTGTAGTGGTTGAATCCTTCAGGAAGGAATCCCTGACTTCTCACTCATACTCCCATGCTCTAATCACTCTGTTATATGTTGAGCTAAGGCATTTTGTTTGACACTATCAGAACTTGGATAATATTTTAAGTGATTATAGACTTCTTGCTGTGTCTCTCATCTAGAGACATCTCATGTCTTTTTTCATGCTTATAGGGAGAAGAATCTTTCAATGTACACTTTGGTTGAGGGATGAGAAAGAAGTACTGTGCTGAGAAGGGATTTATTACTACAACATTTAAATGCAATCTTTATTTTCTTTTTGTTTTCTTTCTTCTTTGATATAACTTTTCAACTATTGCTTTTATTTCCTGCAGACTCTTGAAAGCATCAAGTAAAATTGATATTTGAATGAAGGCTGTGAGCTGGCTTCTGACAGCAGAGGCTTCATTAAGTAAACAGCTTCTTAAGTGCCAGTAATGTGGTGTAACTGGGAAGATGTAAGTGAGAGGTATTTTCCAACTATTTTGTCCACCGCTGTGTGTGAAAGGTAGGGAGCTTAGTCATTCTGTATGTCTTAAGTTTCTTTCTGCTGTCCTTGGCATTGTGATTAGGCTATGTGGAAGATTTATCATCTACAGCACTTTAAAATAAATGGTCCTTCTTGCAGAAACAGATATAAAATAGATCTTCCGTTATGTTTCAGCTTTGCAGCTGTTTCTTGACTGAATGCATAAGGTATGCAGAACCAGCCCTGTGTGATCCTTCACAAACACACCCACAGAATGCACTCCCAGATGCCAAACTGGGAAGTTGGGTAGTGACTTTCAGTGTATGAAGACTGTCATTATGTCAAAGTAAGTCCTAACATTTAGGTTTGAAAAAGAAATCTAGCCCTACTCGGTGTAAAGGCAGGCTTAAGTTTGAAAACACAAGTTTGATTTCTCTTGGTTTCGCTGGTTTTGTGTGAATAAAACTTTGACTTTAGACTTGAATGATGAGCAAGCCACTGTCAGAGCCTGCTGTGTGCCTGTTGACCTCGGGGCTCTGCAGTCTGTGTGGCCTCTCACCTTAGAAAGGGAAACTGGTGAAGTATCTTTCCAGGTTTACTGGAGTGGTGGAAGAGCTACTGTAAACTGGTCACTGACATGAGTTTAAAAAAACTTATTCTCCCCAAAAAGAAAGGTTTTTTCCCCTCTGAGGAGCAGCATTTTGTCCAGCAGGCTTCTATGGAGTTGTGTTAGTAAATAGATTTCAAATGTATTTTCCACAGAAGGGTGTTCATGGGAGATTATCTAACACTGTCGGGGTTAACATGCTAGGCTAAGAATGCCGTTGCTTTTGGAGTCCCCTATGCTCACCAATCCCACTTGGTGCAGGGTGGCCCTAAGGCTAATTGTTTGGCCAGAAGGATTGATGTGTTAACTCCCTTGATGTTAGCGCCTGTCGTCCAGTGTCTGTGCTGGGTACTCTGCCATGATTCAACTATGCTTTTCTGTTGAAGGTTTTGTAATTTCAGTTAATATTTGTGATTAACATCTTGCTACTTAAAGCTTTGAGTGAAAAAGCAAACAAACAAAACTTGTTTATTCCTACAGAGGTCTGTTGTCCATCCTTAACTTAAAAGATGTAACTAGTTCAGTCCTACACAGCTGCCATGCTGGGTGGCTCCTCTTAGAAGACTTGTGAATTAAATGTGAAACAAATACCAGCACTAGTGGTGTTGTTGCTGTGCCTGTTTTGGAAATGTGTGTTCTCTTTGTACCTTCAAATTGACATCGTTATGTGTGCATTTGTAGGTACAAGTGAAGAAACCATTGCATCTCAGTAGCTGAGAAGGAAAAGAATGCAATACCTCTTGGTAAAGATGACAATTAAAATGTTAAAATCTTTTATAAAATACTGGTGCCTACGTTTCAGCCCAAATTGTGTGAGAGAAATCTGGGCAAAATAAAATAAGGTGAGATGGGGGAAATAAAATTATTGCTTTTTCCTGCTCAATGTTTGTAGTTAAATGCGGCTTGATGATACCTTAAGTTGCTGCTGCTTCAATTTATTGTTTGTTCTGCTGAGTGTATTGTTGGGGTGCCAGGACAATAAATAAATAAATAAAAATCACATGTAAGCTTAGGAATGGGTATTGTGGCTTACCTGTTTGTTGTGTTATTTGCAAGTTACATATGTATTTATGCATTAAATCTCCATAAAATTGTGTAGTGAGACAACTAAACAGGGAGAAAAAACCCAGAAATGCCTGCTTAACATAATAAAGTTATTTATTTGATCAGTAATTGGTTTAAGTGTGTCTGACTAACACTTTCTTTATATTCAGTGCTTCAAGGCTATTAGACAAGTTTCACCTGGTGGCAAAGATGATGGGAAAACCCATCACTTACAGTAAGAAATAGTGCCACAGCGCTGAAAAGACAGTAGCAGCTTCGTGATTAAATTGTGTTTGTTTCCCCAGCCCCCGCTTCGCAGCACTCCTTTTTAAATGTGTTACACGATGCCATTGCTCAGCCAGAGGCTAAGAGAGGGAATGTAGGTACACTGCAGACTTGCAAGAGGAGCAAGTGACTGGAATGTTCCATCTCGAAAACAGCATCTGTATTATAGAGACAAGATCCTACATCTTCTGGCCCTGGTGTCCTTGTTATTTGCATCGAGGCACCAGCATGAATCAGTTCACTGCGGTAGCAGTCCGGCTGGTGTGACTTGCATTATTATCAGGTACCTGATTGCAGTCTCTGGATGGATGGAGGGTTGGATGTGACTCGCATATCAATACGTGTGGTGCTGCTGCTGCTGTGTGATAGTAATCTGTGATGAGGACAGAAGCCCACTCGGCCCTGCAGAAAAGTTCTTTAAGGACACAGTAAGAATTTTATCATTTTGTGAAATTATGATCATCACTATGATTTTGTACTCCTTGACATAGTACCAGTTTGTCCAGAAGGTGCTTTGACAAAAATGTTTAGGCTATGGAGAACCAAGAAGGTACAGAGCTGCAGTTCTAAAATTGCAAATGTTTTCTTCTGACAGAGAATTTATTTGGAATTTGAGCCAAATCTGTGTGGTTCCAAGACTAAATGAGTCCAAGTGTTGGATCCCAACACAGTATATCATGGGGTTTTTTTTCTCGAGACTTTATTTCTTGTTAATATAACTGTGTCACTTTAAAATTTTGGACAATGCATAAGACTTATTATATGCTGTGATAAATGGTTCAAACACAGGGTCGTGACTTTGTTTGTCGATCCCAAATGTTCATGATGTTACTGTCTTCAGTGGAGCAATTCCTGACCTGTACTTGTTGCAGATTGTACAATGTGATGCTCAGAAAATGCTTTTCCAAACTGAATCTGATTACCCAAACAAAAACTTTTTTGCACAATTTCTGTGAGGGGTTAATAGAATAAAAAGCCTGACATAAGGTCTTTCCCTTGATACTCCTTTTGGAAACAAAGACAACTCGATAACAAAAAGAAACTAACACCATGCAAAAGAGATAGAAACAAAATATTCTGCTCTGAATATGAAGACAATAAGAAGCTTTTCAGATATGTGCGGTAACATGACTCAACTCAGAAGTAGAGATCCTCACTGCAGTGGAGTGCTGCACTGATTGTCTTGGCCCTGGGGAGCCAGCCAGTGAAGGATATTTCTGACTTCTAAATCAGTCCCTCAATCACCTATTTAAATAAGAAATATCTTGCTGAGCAAGGGGAGGACAATCCAGAAAACTTGTGTTTACAAACTACTTGAAAACATTGAGCTACTCACTTACTGCAAAAACCACTTGTGTGGTGGTAGTTAGTTTTTTTTACTTTTTGTATGAGCAGATCTAAGAACTGATATTAGATAATCAGTATGTGAAACAGTCTTCTGGTGGAAGGAAATGCATTTTTTTGCATTTTATTTTGCACTCTGCCTTCTGCAAGTGCATCTTTTGTAATGATATGATCTAAGGCAGTTTGTATTGCTCTTTGAGTACTACAACAGGCTGTTTGGCAAGTTTTCAACCTGTTTGTAACTTGTGGTTTTGTGATTTTTGGTTTTGTTTTTAATTTTTGTTTGCTGTCTGGACCAGCGTGCCCAAGAGCAGTGTCTTGCCTGCTAGCCTGAAGATGACAAGGAGAAACAGAATTGCTAATAAGGAGGATATGCGGTCTATGGCATGGATCATTTGTTTTGAATGGTGGGTGGTAGGCAGTTGTCTGACAAACAATAAGCGTTGCAAATAACGTGGTAATGAACAAGATTTAGTCATAGCCCATATATTATATCAAGGTGAAAAGATTGGACTGGAACTGGGAAGTTAACATAGCAGTCACAGAATCACAGAATTTTCAAAGTTGGAAGGGACCGCTAGAGATCATCTAGTCCAAGTCCCCTGCTAAAGCAGGATTGCCCAGAGCACATAACTCAGGACTGCATCCAGGCGGGTTTTGAAAATCTCCAGAGAAGGGGACTCCACCACCTCCCTGGGCAGCCTGTGCCAGTACTCTGTCACCCTCAAAGTAAAGAAGTTTTTCTTGTGTTGGAATGGAACTTCCTATGTTCCAACTTGCACCCATTGCCCCTCGTCCTGTCACTGGGAAACACTGAGAAGAGTGTGGCTCCATCCTCTTTCAACCCACCCTTTAGATATTTGTAAGTAGTAATAAGGTCTCCCCTCAGCCTTCTTTTCTCCAGGCTAAAGAGTCCCAGCTCTCTCAGCCTTTCTTCATAAGGGA
>NW_009648330.1:140933-145523 GCF_000708025.1 Charadrius vociferus
TGTGAGACTAACTGGTCTGTAGTTCCCTGGGTCCTCCTTCTTTCCTTTTTTGAAGATTGGAGAGATGTCAGCCTTTCTCCAGTCCTCAGGCACCTCTCCTGTTCCCCATGACCTTTCAAAGATGATGGAGAGTGGGCTGGCAATAACATCTGCCAGCTCTCTCAGCATTCGTGGGTGGATCCTATCAGGGCCGATGGACTTATGGATGTCCAGCTTGGCCAAGTGGTCTCTGACCTGGTCCTCCTCAACTGAGGGGAAATCTTCCTCCCTCCAGACCTTCCCCCTTGCCTCCAGGGTATGGGATTCATGAGGGACAGCTTTAGCAGTGAAGACTGAAGAAAAGAAGGCATTCAGTAACTCTGCCTTCTCTGTGTCTTCCACCACAAGAGCACCCATCTCATTCATCAGTCACACTACTAGTTTTCCTTGTTGGGCCAACAACACACTACTTACTGTTACAAACGTGTTTTCTTCTTCTCTGTTGACTCTGGTTTACCCTCAAGTACTTTTAATTGTGTCATTTTCATGAAGGCTTAGTAGTTGCTACTTGATGAACATGACAGTGTTTGGCTGGCATTACAGTGGAAAAGGAGAAAGCAGTGACGTGAAGTTGTTTCTGGCATTGTTCTTGAGGTCAGAGCAGCCTGCTGTGGTATCTAAATGAGCATGGTTTGATCTGCAATATAAAGTCTGCAGATTCCTTTGGAGGTGTATATTTAACTTTTTTTTTGTTTTTCCCTCTGATGCAACTGGCTTTTCTACTTGTTTGAGAGCTGAAGCAGAAGTGAGCACCTTCTGAAGGCTTTAGAGAAGAGGCTTTTCTCTAAGACCTGTAGCATGTTTTTGCAGAATTGCACAGGCTATAGATATGAGCCTGAACAAAGCTCCACTTAATTTTGGTGGCATTAATTTTCAGATCTGTCTTTGAGTGCAAGTTCTGTAAGATCATGATGCCTATGTTTTTGAACTGTTCCAATTATTATTTGTACCCGTATTTTGAATAGTTTGGATAAAATCTAAAGTTGTGTTCTTTTGAAAGGAAGCGCAAGTATTGCACCTTTTGCACTGATAAATGTATACTATATTGCAGTGAGCTCCCAGTATCATCCATTCTGTGAGTTCTCCTTTGTTAGCTGCTTTCTCATCTTTCTCTGAATTATTTATATCTTTATTTCAGCCTGCCCCTTAGATGAGGCATTGGAAACTCCAGGACTTCTGCTATCATATGCACAGTAATAAAGTGCAAGAGAAAACAAAGTGAAGCTTTCATACTAAAATCCTAATTTATAGTCCAGCAGGGAAGAGAGAAATACATACCCGTCAGGGATACGAAAATAACATTCAGATGGAAGAAGTTGTTAATTTATGTGTGTTGGACAGGACCTTATAGTATCTGTAGAAATCATTTAGCTTCTGAAGATGAGGAAGGTGTTTCAGCAGAATGTCTTATTCAGAAGTAGGCTTTGGCATTCAGACACTCTAAACTTACTCGTGCTTGCTCTCTACTCTTTCAGTTTTTACCTAGTAAGTTATCTGTGATGACTCTGTGTCCCTCTGGGCTCATAAGGCAGTGTTTAAAAACAAAAACCAAACAAATTATGGGGTCTGTTTGCATTGGGAAAGCAAAGGGTAGAAAAGCCTTCTCCTTGGTGCTCTCCCTAAAATCCACGTGTTGATTGGGATGCCCTTTGCAGGGCAAGCAAAGTCACAGTAAAGCAAGCAATCGTGGGGCTGGCTCATCATCGTGTGTCTGCCATCACACTGCAAATACTCTATAATAACAGTTGCAGCTTTTAGCAAAGCTGTAGATATTTCTTCAGTGCCTTTGTAGGGTTCCTGACATAGCAGTGAAGAACAACCGTTCAGTGGTTCGGGGTGTTACAGTTGCTTTAGCTGAGAGTTGGAGATCAGAATGTGTGTGCTTTGTTTGGGGGGGGGGGAACACCACAAAAAAAAACACACCAAAAAACCAAAGCAGGTAAAAATTTGTGCAAAAAAGGCTGTTTAAGTATGTGGTTTCATCACTTGCTTTTAGACAGTGTACTATAGGTAGACTACTCCTAAGTGTAGTCTTACATTTTTTTCCCTTGAAGTGTGCAGGCCTTATTTCTGCAGTGGTCAGTTAATTTTTAGGAAAGCGTTCTGTCTTTCTATACGTGTATAGAGTTCATGCTTGCTTTGGGCTTTTAGATGTTACTGGCCTCGATTTGGCAAATTTGTGTGACGCCATACACTTTCTGTTTTATAAAGAGATAAGCGTGTTAAATTTGCCTGTACCAAATTTTAAAATGTTTCCATTTCCTTTGGGCATGAAAAAATTTTGAGTCAACTAAAGTACTTATCTGTGGTATAGATATTTTTTTTGGTGAGTGCTTATTCTTTTATTAATACAAGGTAAAGTTTTTGAAACAACTGTAATCATTGAGTCAAGCAGTATCTATGTAATCTGTTTTGGTATTTTCAGGTCTTCCGAGTCCCGGTTTTCTCCTAATATTTCTAGCAGTACTGACAAAGCTCAGAGAGTGTTCTTTTTTTGGCACAACTGAATTTTCTTGAAATTGCTTTTCTTAGCTCTAAATAGTAATAATATGGCTATTTGTATAGCATAAATAGATAAAGCCAGCACAGAACAATCTCTTCTGAATGCTACTTCCCTTTTTTTGTGTATTGTTGTTTTGGATACTTTGTCTGCAGCTGCTACCCTTTCCTTGAATCATGTATTTCAGTTCCTCTTTGTGTTGCACAATGAACTATAATGTAGCCAGCCCTGGGTTCTTTAGCCAAGTCGCAAGAAGGAGCAGGTTTTTTCAACAATTTTTGCTCATACGCAAGAACATAAATGTGACTTTGTTTGCTTTTTTCTCTCTCTTCTGTTTCTCTTTTTGTGCTGGGGTTTCAGTGGTGCTGGTAAGCCTCTTACGGCTTAACGGTGCTTGAGAATGAGGGTTTTAAACCCGGTGCCTTGTGTTATAACTTGGGTTTCTTCAGGCACAAGTAGATGCTCAATAAACGACACCTTTTGTGTCACCCTAGAACAGGATATCTAGATCTATTTCCATCTTGTAGTTGGCCAATTAAGAAAAAATGATTGTAATACTGTCCTTTGAAAACCCATAGATCATTGGATTTTTGGACAGTGAGGTAATACGGCAGTTTGACTCATACTTTCAAGTGGTATGAGAAGGTATCTCTAGATAATGCTTACAGGTGCTGGATGGTGCAAAATAAAGTGCATACGCAACAGAAAAAAAACCTGAATCTTTCCAATTTTGCTTTAGATTTAAAAACTTGATGCCGTCAACTGTGTCCATCCAATTCTACTCTGCTCTACTGAGTTCCTTTTTTACAAACTGCACATTGTTAGCTCAGACAGGAGCATTTCATGGCAAGTAGAGGTAATGTCTCTGGGAGATATGAGTGTGGTAGATGCAGAATTGTGAATGCATAAAAATGAATAGCCAACACAGTGGGAGAAGATCTTGGAAAGCATTAAGGAAGTCGTATGGGGTAATGTCTTAAAACAGGAACAGCTTAAGGTTGTATTAAGAAGTATTGCTTAAACTGTGATACACTCCAAGAAACTGCCACCAAATCTTTCAAGAAAGTATCTTATTCAGGTCTTCCTTCTAACAGTCAGAGATGATTTTTAGTGCTTTTACTTTGAGGAGGAAAGGTTATCTTTTATGTCTTAATGATGGATAGAAATTTTGTCTGAGACTTGGACACCTTACAGTAGATGCTAGACATACCTTGAAGCAGAAGTAAATAGCCCTTAAAATAATATAGAGGATGAGAGCAAATGCTGCTGTTGTTGAGTGTCAGTCCAGTGCCTTCACCACAAGACCACAAAAATCCATCTTGCATGGTGCAGATAAAGCAGTGGAGCAATAAGCTGGGCATTTTTTTGGACACATGTACACCAGGCTGAACTGGAAACAAAGAATACTTCAGAGTGAGTTTATTGTTTATCTTGGGGAACAAATAGCTCCCTGTAGAATAAAGTGAACTTCAGATAAGAGCCCTGACACTGATCTAGTATGATATAGTGTATTGCTGCTTTATTTTTATGGCATCTTTTTTTGGAAATGATATCTCAGAGGCTTTATGTGGTTAGATAATACAGATATTAAGTTAAACGGTAACAAGGAGAGAGAAATTAAGACTTTAGAGGAAAGAGAGGACAATCTGTTTCCAGATGGCATTTGGAAGATAGATAAGTCAGTATGGCAGAGACTTTTTTAAAAAAAAGCATTTTCTAGATGGCAGAAAGTGGGAAAGCGTTTATTTAAAGCAAGACGGGCACAGAAGCACATGTGTAAAACTATGGCTGAATTGAAATTTCCTTTTGCTTTCCAGCACGTGCTTTGGAGTGTACAAGCTGCTTTGTGACAGTCATTTACCTAAATACTTGCACTTAGGCCTAGATTTCATTGGGTTATGTTTGTACTGATTATAGTCAAATTACTCCTGACTTGTGCTGGTTTACATGAAGTAAAAGTAAACTGTTACAAGCTTTTATTAATGCACATCACTGTTTGTGGTGAGTTTTACCTTTTGCCTCCCTTTTTCAGGTTTTTTGTGTATTTCCCT
>NW_009648330.1:145536-190133 GCF_000708025.1 Charadrius vociferus
AAACTGCTGTCACTTGCAGTTTTTACTTGATTTGATGCCAGTTAACACAAACTGCAGTTTGCACCCAATACAGACTATTCTATTCCTTACCTGTGGATTTTCTCCAGAAGCTTATGCTCAGCACGAAAGCGGACAGAATGTAGACAGCTTCTTCAAAACTGAAGCTGGATTCAGTTGTGGGATCTGCCTTGGAGAAAAGTGGATGCAGGTTAGAGAGAGGAATTTATTTACTTGATTGACTTGAGTCAAGTCCTCGCAAATTCAAGGCTATGGTGAACAGGATAATGGCCTTTCAAGTTCTGCAAATGTGCAAAATATATGTGGTCTGTATATGTTTAGGATGTCCACAGTATTGTCTTCTGTGGTGTGGCCAGCTGATGGGTGACTGCAACTCTGCAGAGGTCTGTTGCTAACATTGCTCTAGAGGTGAGGTGGTGTGAAGGCCCTCAGAGTCAGATGTTTCTATGAGAAGTCCACTCCCTTTCCTGCACTGGGTAGGAGCTTCCCGATGTTCATAGCCTCCTACCTGGAAGATCACTGTAGGTTTCAAACAGCTTCTGAGCAAGATAATGGTGGTTTATGCGTTCCTCCAGATGAAGAGGCTCTGACAGACTGGTCAGTATAGTATCGGCCTGAATTGCTGGGTAACTGCAGGGAGGACTGACTGGAAATGACTCTGAGGTTTTGTAGTGAAGTATGAGCAAATATTGTGGATTTTTAACATTCAGAAGTTAATATGTTTGTTTCATGTGTTCTTGATGCTTGCAAACTTGTATGTGTGTCCACTTTATATATAGATATAGATATACACACCTGACTGGGATTCTTATGTATTAGTGAAGAAAGAACACTTTAGGTGTAGAATCCACAGAATAAGCCTATTAAGTTCTAATTCTTTGTGGGGGGGGGAAAAAACCCCAAAACCTAACCTAGGAGAATATTTTAAAGGCCTCACTTATTCTGCTGCCTTACTGATTGATTACAATTGGTGTGTCTCTTTGGCAGATGCAGCCTCAAAGACTTTCAGTAAATATGGGTTTTGTTTCTCATGTTACTGTGTTCTTTAGATGACCAGGAATATAAACTGATGAGGTATTTCTCAGGTGTACAGTGCTGTGTAGACTGGTTGCAAGAATTCTGATTGGAAGACTGTTTCTATGGCCGTATTTGCTGGTCACTTGCAAGTGATAATCATAAGTTTTAACAAGGACTGATTTACTTGAAAATATTTTGTATAAGAAGGCTGCATCAGAGGAATGGAACAGGGAATATATTTTATCAAAAGCTACAAGAAAGTGGTGAGGTATATAGATGAATACAAGGTAAAAGGATGGATAAAAATGAGAAACGGAAATAGAAATTTAACTAAGATTTCTCACTTTTCTCCTATGTTCTTAGCAATAACCATTATTTTCTCATGAAATCAGGGACACAGGTTTTGGGTCTTTTGAATGTTGTCCTTTCAGTTTTTCTTTGCTTATAGAGAATTATTGTTCTCTTCAAAGTATGCTCTTCTGCCATTAAAATATTTTAAGAAAATTTTCAGTAGTGTAATAAAAGTTTAAGTTGCCCTCATCATATTGATTTCCAATACACTTTGTATCTTTGGAAAAATACCATAGCTGTGTTTACTTTTGAGTTATATTTGTTTTCATTGTTCACTTACAAGGAGTACATTAAAACCTGTCACTACCACCTGGAGATCACAACTCCCTTATAAAATGCCTTCATACTTGAAAAAAATACTTTAAAAAGATGACTATGGAAGAATTATAATATGCAAGAAATCTTGTTATGTGAAGGAAACTATTTCAGTGGGTTTTATTAATAGCTTTGTTGCTAAGTTTGCCCCCCCTCCCCTGTATAGGACTGAGATTGAATTTTCTAGCTTTGGTTACTAAGCTTTCAGCTCCTGCAACTGCAGTTATTAATCAGCTGTCATGGTACACCATAAAGTGGTTTTAAAAACCATGTTTGCTTTTTAAGCTAATAGTACTAGCAGGTAAAATTGAGAGCGGTGCATAATGCATATACTTTACTGTGCCTATGACAATGTTGCACTCTTTAGTTTGACTTGTATTAATTCTCATAATAAATGTCCAAGACAATTTGTCAACAAAGCTGATTCTCCCCTGCTTAGATGACTTAATTTTTGTGCTGTAGTCTGATAGATTTTTGTCATGGCCTCATTTAAATATTTCTTTTATGCCTTTTGATCATTAGCTAATAAGTGTTACGAAGTCACAGGTAAGAACTCAAGGATTTACTAGACATGAGTAACTTGGACAAAAGTCCAAATAGGGGGGAAAAAATCCACAGAAATTCCACGAGTGTTGTCTACACTGGGGTTTTAGTCTGCCTGTGAATTTGCAGTAGTATGATGTTTTTAAGCGCATGCAGGCAAAGCTGCTGCTTCTCATGCTTTGAATTGGTGGAGTTCCCCCCTGCTTGAAGTTGGTGCTGGGCCCTAATGCCTGTACAGTCTAAGCACTGAGCAGACTTAAAACAGGGCAAGTCTTCAGTACAGATAAGACCTTAACATTAAAATACTAGTGTCGAATCTTGACGCTGAATTTATGGCTCATGTCAGGAATCGTAGGAAGCTGAGAAATGAAGAGGAGAAATAAAATTCTTGGTTCATCCACAGAGTAGTTTCTGCAAAAACCATAGTAGCCAGGCCCTGACATTGTGCTTCTATTGTCCTGCAACCAAAGCCAGTCCCCACACACGTGCCTCGCATTTGCGGAATCAAAATGAGTGATTATATTTTCTCACCAATTTGAGTGTGTGGGGTTGTGGTTTTTTTTGTTGTTGATTATGAGCTTTCTTAACTTTAGACTGCAATAGAGATGAGTGAAGATGCTTTGCTTATGACGTGCTAGTTCTTTGGAAACCTGCTCGCATGAACAGTAGTCTTTCTGTTAACACAAGACTTTTGAATAGATGCTTAATTGAAAAAAATCTCTTAGGAAAAGCTCTTCTACTCCATACCTTTCTGTCCCAGCTGTTCACTGCTTCGGTGTGTGTTTTATGAGACTTGAGGGTACTCTGTGCTCTTGAACACTGTCAGGGATTCTCATGTGATTTAGTGGTATGAAGAGTGAAGCACACTCAAAGCAAGGGTGTGTGAAAGAAAATTATGGTCTCTTTGCTATTTTAACCAGTAGAACTATGATGTTATGCTATTTCAAAATTGTAAATCACTGTTAAAAAGCCATGGACACACATTGTTTGATATGTAGCTCTTTCTTGCTCATTGAAGGCTCATTTTGAACAGTTAGGTGTCAAAAGATTCAGTGTGTTGCTAATATAGAATTACAGTTCCTAAAATGAGATTACTGTTTTCCAGTTGATTCCCTATGCTCTAATTTCTTTCTCAGCTATGTATTTTTTCATCTCTTATAATGTTTATCCATTTTTGTATACATCCTCAACCCAATTCCTACTGAACAATCATGAAATTTACTAGTGTGTCAGTCTTAACATTAAAACTTACTTAATTGGTTGTCTGTGTTCAAAAATGAATATTCCGTTCACTCAAATTCAGATAATAGCACTGTTGCTGCTTTAAAATGAATCCCAGGAGCCCAGCTGGCAAAAGATACCTAGGAAAGATTAAGTCAGGGTTAAGTCTGTCTGATCTAACCACATCCATAGCCACTGAATGACACCCTAGTTCGCCGGCCCTTGGGAAATACTAACAAGAGGGTGAACATAGCATGTGCTTTGTGCGGGTGATTAAATCAAACCTTTCAATGACGGTCTTGGCAAACTAATAATGGGAGGAAAAAAAGGTCTCTTTCCTCTTTCCTCTCAGGTTAGTTTACAATAAAAGTCTCCCAGATTTGAAAAGAACAGTGTAGTGTAAAAACTAAATTATTATTAAAATGTTTTTTCTCCTGCAATTAATTTCTAAGAATAAAAACTTAGAGGTGAGCATAATTTCTAATGACAAATGGATTGAAATGACATCAAGGTCTCCTCATAATTAAAAAAAAAAAAATCTATTCAGGATTTAACTATAAATCTTCAGTGTTCCTAGGCTCTTTTTAGGAATTCAGCTGTTAAATGTACCTAAGCAGTAATGTTTCAGCAGTTCAGAAATGTACAATCAGGCCTTAGAAATGGAGGTGTCAAATGATTCTTAGCCAGGCGGTGTGGGTTAGGAACCTAGTGAATGAGAAACCATGATAATAAATGATAATAAACAAATGATAATAATACCAGACTACTGTGTATATTCTGTTAAATATTTGCTGATTTGATTGACACAAGAGATAGAGGTTTTTTGAGTGTTCTACCAAAATATGGACAGTTGAAGGGATATAACTTGCTTTGGTAATGTCTGATTGATTATACTTTGGACATGTGGTTTCTTTTATACTCCCATATATATTAGCAACATTCATACCTTGCAGTCTGGATCATGCTGAAAATTTTAAGGTAATCTGTCACCAGTGCACTAGCTCTATTAGAGTTTTGCTGATGCTGGGATCAGCGTGAGAAGTGAACATTTAAGCTGTTGGCACTTTTTAAAACTGTAATGTTTCTTAGAATCTGTCTCCAAGTTTCAGTGTGGCACAGGAATTATCTTAACTAATGTACATTGCTTTATGAACTCTGCAGTGGTAGCAATAAAGCTAGTACAGCCTCAGGAAGTTTTTCTACAAAATGTCAGAGATTGAGCATATGTGGCTTTGTGTGGGCTATAGTGAGGGATGCTTTTTGTAAGTTCTGCCCACAGGGGAATTTGATATTGTTAATGCAGTTAATAATCTAATTAATATAGAAAGAACTCAGATGCTTTTTAGAGCAAAACATCTAGAGAAGATTAAAACATCTTTGTTGTTTGTGTACTTTCAAACAGTTTATTCAAGGATTTTCAAAAGCCTCTGCAAACTGAAGAATTCTCAATATTTCGTTAGTCCTTTACTGAACATTCTTATTCTGGAGCCCTCTGAAGAGGGTGTCTGAAATGCTGGACTGTTTGAATTAGCAGAGTGTGATGACTGGAAAGTAGCATGAAGTTGGTGTGTTGTAGCCAAGTGATGAAATATATCATACTTAAATGACAGTGGTTCTTATTTATTCCTAAATTTGTTGAGCACTTCTATTCCTACTCCTAAACGTTGAATAAGTATTGCTATCAAAACTTGTGTTTATACATTCAGAGCCAAAAAAAGGACACTCAAGGAAACAGTCAAAGGGCAGGCACTATTGGGGAGAGTAGCTGGAAAGGTAGTGAATGTTAAAATAACAGCATGTTACTGTGCATCATTTGGAAGGGTCTGTTCTTCAGGTTCCCTTAAAATGGAAATATATAATTAGCACAATAATTAGTCTTAAGACTTAGTAATTATTTGTAATGCATAGACTTAACTGTTGGTTCCTTGATAATCTTCAACTTCAGTGTTTAAAGACTAAGTTAAGGATACTACAAAAATCGTATTGTCCAGCTTGATGAACAATCATGAAGAGCTCCAGAAATAGTGTTTTTTTGAAGCTGACTTTATTGGTAACAAATCTTAGAATCAGATGCATAATTTAGGTAAAGCAGCTGTTATAATAGTATAGCCCTCAGTGTTGGGAAGAACACAAAAATCTACTGCAAAGACTTGCACTAGGGTCACATTGTTTCTCTTTTTAAAGTTCATAACTTTCTCCAAGATCTCATGCAAGCAAATGAATTAAACTTCTAAAGGCTGGAAAAGTACAAAATTCCCCCAAGGATGCAGGGAAGAAAAAAAAAAAAAGGTTGAAGGAAGACACCTTGGAACAGAATGCAGAGGGAGATTTGCTAGGAGAAAAGAATGGCAATTTTTGATCACAAGAAAGATACAAAAAAACCCCAAACAACAAAACAAAACCACAACACAAACCAACCCGCATCTTAAGAGAACCCAGGGAGAAAGAATGGCTTCCAGTACAGAGGTACTGACTAGAACAGGTTTGCCTATAATAAGCAGATAGGGCATTGTCAGAGTAGTTTGGCTATACTTTATTTCAATCATATCATTCACTGTTCCCCCTAATAAATTAAATTAATGATGGTTGGCTGACATAAGCCTTGCAGCCATAAAACTCAAGATCCCCCCTTAATAGGCAGATGAGGGACTTGCAAGCAGCGTGCAGCTCATCTCCATTTTGACCTTGTGCCTAAACAGAGACCCGCTAAAAGGAGGAGGGGAGCAGGCACTTTGGGACTCTAATTCAACTTAATGCTGAGTATGATTGAAGCTGTCTCTGTAGGCAGTAAAGTATACACTCCATAAGGTCTAGAAATAATGACATGTTGTAAATTCATTTAATTTTAATTTTAAATTTGCTCAAAGGTAGAATTACTAGAAGCACTTCAGCTTTAGTGTGGATCTTGGGTCTGGATTTTTTTTTTTTTTGTTAAACCTACAGCCTCACCAGGCAGCAGTTACTTAATTACCGCTCTGGCTTTAAACATCCAATAACCTGGATACAGATTGTGTTACCATTGTGGGATCACTCAGAGCAGAAAGCATGTGAATTGCTTTAGTTGGTTTGTCGTTTTTCCTTTGGAATAAGCTTGGCTTAAAGAAATAAAAATAATATTTTTTTTTTAAATATACTGTCCTGTGTACTTGCATCTCTGTAGTGTCATCTAAATTCTGCCTATACAAAGCGTGTGCAGGGCAGCAGTAGGAAAATGAAATGTGACCCCTTGTCAGAGCAGGCACGTGCTTGCAGCCCGCGTAATTACCCATCCCTAGCCAGGCTGAAAAAAACCTGTAACCTCAGAGTGAACTCTAGCCCCAGACCTCTGCACTAAGGGTAGAGAAAATGGCACGCTCCAGCAGTCACTTTGAAGCAACACAACATCAGAATATACTCTCACAGGCTGATTTCCTCCTGAAGGCATGGATGTTGGCTCTTAGTTTATATTGGAAATGCAGTTTCCTACAGATTAGTTGTCTTAAAGGGTTCCTCTAGGCTTTACAGGGCATTATTATGTTATTTTTTAAAACATAAAAGTGTAATTTGCTATTAAAAGCAATTATGATCTCTGCTGTCTGAAAACAGTAATTCTTAGAGCCTTCTAGTGCCTTAGATATTGCTAATAATGCTGTATTTCCACTAACAGCACTCTTTTATCCCATTTCTACTTTATTGCTGTCTTATGCAAGTCACTCTGCTCCATTTTGACTTGGAAACACAATATTTGCTAGTAACTTTGCTTTGGTTTTGGGGAAGACCCTTGTGCATCACCTTTGTCTACCAGACTCAGGTGGTCATTAACTTTGACTAGTGATAAAATCCTTTTTCCTCTATATGTGATTAAATGTTTCTATTTTTTTTTTTGTCTTCCTAAGCTTGCCTGATCAGGAGTGACGGGGTTAAGATGTAGCAGTACAGTACAACAATCCTACTTTGGATTTTCTAATATGATCAGATGTGCAAAAAAAGTCATGTCTGTTGCATGTCACAGGCAGTGGCCTCACACTATATAGAAAAAATCGTGTAGCCTGGGCAAAAAGGAGTAGGGTTGCCCTTCGTCCACCAGGGGCAGGTTTTTTTGCTTCCTCCCCATGCCAGCAGTACGGCTGGTGAGGCTATGAATTGCTTCTATCAGTTCTTCTCTGCAATTCAATTGGGCGTTTGCCCAAGAGAGGCGATGGGACCCTCCAGTTTTAAGGGCATAGTGGTTTCGGATAGCTCCTTCTGGGGTCTGCTCACACTTTGACCTGATCTTCAGTGAGCCACCTTTGCTTGGACTCTATATGAAATCAAGGAGATGCAATTATCTGCGGAACTTCCATGATTTTCTCTTTATGATAATGTTGTGAAGCAACATTGTGTTAATTTGTTGCAAGCAATAATAGAATGCCATGGGAAAGTATTTATTATTTACCTGATTTATTTCTCATTAGGCTTCTAATTAGCACTTACAAAAGCTTTTTTCTTAATTCTTAGAAGTATTTATTATTTACCTGATTTATTTCTCATTAGACTTCTAATTAGCACTTAGAAAAGCTTTTTTCTTTATTCTTAGAATGTCTGTAGGAAAAAGTTGCATGAATTTTTTTGCATCCCTACTCAAGCAGAGTCTTTGCACTAAATCTGATGTACAGCTGTGATTACACTTCATTGTGAACTCTGTTTAAAAGAGCGAGGTATATAGTCCAAAGTTTTATGACTGATAAATACTGAAAGTAAAAATCATAGCAGAAAATTCATGGGCAAGTGATAGGTAACTGTACCTACTGTGGTGAGAAGCTGTCAGGATTAGATAACTTGGAGTTAGTACTTATGTGCTTAAACTGCTTCCTGGACAGAGATTAATTCACTCATACACTTTTACTTTCTAAACATCCAAAGGGAGTGATATGTCTCAATGAATGTAGCTTTAATGGTGGTGTATGTACCTTTCTGTTAAGGAAGGAGCAGGAGGCGGCTGTCTTTTTAAATGTAGGAGACTGCAGTAAAGAAAATTATCTGAATGTAATTCAAAAGTTCTCTTACTTCCGCATCAACCCCTGGTATAAATGTACTGCAGGGAAGTAAGAGGATACTTTTTTTTTTTAACAAAATGGATTGATTTGCTCTATACTAGAGTCTTGATGTTGTTAGACTGATAGGTCTTTTGTTAACGTATTTGAAATGTAAGATAATTTTGCATGCATTAACAGTCATAGAATTCTAAAAGCTGGTACAGAATAAGTTCTGTTAGTCTCCTAAATAAAACCACTGCATTTCCAATGGCTTGGGAAGGTACTCAGGCCAGCCTCGCATTTAAAAGGGAGCGATGCTCCTACTCTGACTCATTAGCCTGCCCCCTGCTAGGAAATAGCAGGGTATTGGCTGCTCCCTGGGGAAGGCAGTTCTCGCCTATGGAGACAGAGAAGCAGTGATAGATAGCTGAGGAGGGGGGAGCGGGTGTATGTGTCATCCTGTGTCTGCCAAGAAGTAGTTCTGTTTGTCATTAAAGGGTGTTGGGAGATCTGCAAGTGCCTCTATTCTCGGTTTCACAAAAAGAGGGAAAAAAAAAAAAAAATCTTGTTCTTTTCTGTAAGACAAAGTTAACCTAATGATGAGCAATTTACCACACCTGCTTTGTCCTGAATGCTATAATTAATTGGGTATTATTGGAAAGATCTTTGAATATGAGTATTCTTAAGCAGAAAATCCTTGTTTGTCTGTTAAAAGTTGGTATTGGTCCCTGTTATTGAGGCCTGGCAAGAATCAGTATTAAGTCTTTTTTTTGCTGCCCCGTGCCTTCTTGGTTTTTTGGTCCTGTCTCAATAGCCACGAAGAGTAAGTACACCTACACCATTCCACAGCATGTCGTTCATAGAAGTGACTCAGCAGGGATGTTCAATTCTTTCTGACCTCTGACAATCCCTTAAACTTGTGTAAAGGCAGAAAAATCTCCTAATATGAACATTCTCATGGTGGATTTTTATAGCTGCTACTCTACATGTTTCAAAATGGTAAGTTCAGCTCTTAATTCTAAGGAGAGGATCAAGTGACGAGAGAAGTGAACTCTGTATTTAACTCACAGCTACCTTCTGGAATAGTGTTTTCCACAGCTTGACATTTCCCTTATTGTAAAGTATATCACTCCCCATGCATTAGGCTCTTTTAATTTCGGAAGCCTGCCGGGATTGACGTTTCACAAATCCGTCTACATGTGTAATCCTTTCCTATTACTCGGATAAATACTTTGGCTCTCCTTCTCCAAACTGGAGAACTAGAGAAAAATGGATTGGTTCTTTCATAGGGAAGGAAAAATTCAGTCTACAGCTGGAATCAGTCATCTCTTTCTAATCTTTCGAAATTATGACTGAGCAATAAGCGTTGTATACAGAACTGAGAAAAAATCGGGATTTTTTTTTTCTTGAAAAAAAAAAAAACACCAAAAAAAAAAAACAACCAACCCCAAACTATAAAGTTAGAACCACAGTATTTTCCTCCATCCTAAAGGGATTTTAGTCTAGGCCTGTAGTGCAATTTTAACATGCAGACTTGCTGGTTGAGGCATCCCATAGTTGCTACAGGATGTTACAAGCTTTCATCAAATGTAAAAGCCTGGGCTTTGAAATTTGAACTTCAGAGTGTTTTTGGAGGTAGCTAAGTATGTACAAGTTGCAAACTGGTGTACCAAAGCTGTGTCATAAATAAAGTCCTTTCTGTCGGTGCTTACTAATTTGTGCTTATCTAAATATAAACCGAAAACAGTCCAATACTGAGTTGGAGTGTATCTGTAAGACCATTTTGTTCACCTGCACTTCATTCTTTGCATAATTAAAAACGTCAAATATTATAATAGCAATTGTAATACTGCATGTTCTAAAAATCCTGTTTTTCTTGGTACTGCTTTCTACAGAGCACGTGCTTACGTGTACCCTATGCTACGCTAAAAAATGGCAGAGATAAAGCAGACAACTATCACCTTTATAACATGATTACACAGTTAAAATTTGTGCTTGGTTAACATTTATTTTTTGGTAGTAAAACATGATAGAATAAAATCTGTATCTGCTTACCATTACAGGCTTCTAATTCATGGATAGTGTTCCTAGTGCCTACAATGATATAAATAATAAATAAGGTGGCAACATGTACAAAGTTTGCTTCGTTAGCCATGTTAGTTGTGATGTGGGCATCAGAGGGACTAATTCTTAATAAAGGTTAGTGGGTTTTAAAAAATACTTTTTGTTCGTGGGACTTTTGTTTTAAGGCTTATATATCCTTTTATGTCCAGATGGGTTTTATCCCAGGAACAGTATTTAGTTTATTATTTGTGTAGTAGCAGATGGGCAGCTGGAACCTCACTTTGCTAGGCTCCGGCCAAGCCTATATTAGAAAGAGTTGGTGCCATAGCTGAAGAAATTCACACTCAGATCGGTCAATCTCATTTTTTAAGTATAAGGTTCAGTTGGGCCCTTTCTCCTTGCTGTGTGGCACCAATACCTGAGGTACCTGCAGTGTGACCTGTAGGATGCTACTTGGGGACGAGTACAAGAATGTACTTCTGAGCCCACTCTCTCTTTCTAGAGAATGCTGAAATGAAAAGAATCTCACTGCAGGACATGTTTGCTGGCAGCAGTCTACTACCATGGTACCTTCACTGTCTGCTGACCTGGTTCAACCAGGTGTGTCTGCTTCTAGTTGCTTGGCCTTAGATGGGAAGCTTTTTGTGCTGGCATTCAGGTATGCAGGGAAGGCACCAGGGCAGGACAAGGAGTGATTCAGTTTTTGGGACACTACTCTAGCACATACGGAGTCCATGTGCTGTTGCATCTTTCCGGTAGTAAAGCTGTTCAGAGTGTTTTCAGGCTGTTAATGCCTCTGTTCCTCTGCTTACAATACTAACAAGGCCTTACTTCTATGTCTAGAGTGAAGTTAAGTAAATTAAATGGATCATGTGTTTCAGATGCGCCTATGAGGACCATATAAATATCATAAAAATGCAGATGATGTGCCAAAAGTCTATTGGGACAAAAGGGGCAACTTATTCCACAATTGCCAACATCTAGTGTCCTACACATTTGAACAGTCTGCCTATGCTGCACAGTCTTCCCAGAATTTGCTTATGTGCTGGTTTATATGAACATGAAGCTCTGAAAACAAAGATTCCCCCCCAATTCCTCTTTTTACATGCATTAACATTTTATGAAACAAAATAAAAAATATTAGTATTTTGAAAGGGGATGTAATTTTTTTTTTGCTAGAGTGAAACATTCCATTTCTTAAGAGATGTTATAAACCAAAGAAAACATGAGATAAATGAAGATATAATTTTATATTTAGTGTACAACACTCTCACCAAAAGGTACCACTTCTTTAGTCAACCTCCTATGCCTCAAACTGACAGTAATTAGGATTACTGTAATAAAGGGGACCCTGCAGAATATTAGAATGAAGCTTGTGCTAAAATATGCCTAAGCTTTAGAGATCAGACATAGCACTTTGAATATCCTTTTGGAATGGGAGCAGTCCTGTAATATATAAAACATCATCTTAAATGCTCTCTGGGGAGAGAATACGCTTGGATATTTTGGGTTTTATTTTGATTTCTGTAAGGCAAAATACTATGGGCACATATGGAATCTGAACTGCTGCCCTGGGAGATAAAACTGTACTACTCTGTCAAAAACTGGTTTTGCTTTTTGTCTCCCGCCTGCCCCCAAATTACACTTCATAGGATTCTGGTGAGAATGTTCTCCTGAAACTACTCTTGACTCATGAAATAGGAAGTAAAGATTTCACAATCAAGGTGTAGCTTTGTCATAAAAGAAATGTTCAACTCAAGGTTGCAGATGATTTTCATGCAGGGACTAAACTTTATCATAAATTTGGCTGTGAATTTGGGCACTGTAGTCTAATGGAATTTCATTTCACGTGTGCAGTAACGTAGGCTGTGAGTGGGCCTGAAGCAGGCTGGCTGGTGGATGACTCTTCTTCCAAAGGTGGTATGTCACCTCTGGTGCCAGATCCTCCTTAGCGCACTAGAGGAGATGTGGCAGGTGCGATGTTCTCACAAGAGGCCTCAGAATACCTTCTCTGTCTGGCTGAGAAAGGATGGTTACGTCTGTGTTGTCAAGTCATCCAATTTCTAGTGTGAGTCCCTTGACAGTTATGCTTTTAAAACTAGAATTTGTACAATGTAGAATTTTCTCTTTAACAGGTACTGAATTTCCTTTTAAAGTACAACTACTGTCTGGAACCATTTATTTCTCTGTATATTTTATTTGCCATTAGCGTTATCCAGTTGGCTGGTGCAGTCACAAAATAGGCAAGAAGACAGAGTAAAGCCAGGACATGGTAGCCGAATTTGAAATACCGTGAATCTACAGCCTGCACCTTTTAGGACTACCTTGAACTTGCATGGCATCAAAAGGTATATGCATGCTTTCTGAAAAATTATGCCTTTTTCAAAGGAGAAAAAAAAAAAATATCTCCCTGGAGTTTATTGGAAAAAGTGTGTGCTTCTAAAAGGTCCTTGGACACTGCTTAAAACATCATTGCGCTTCAAAAACAAAAGCACACACCCCCTCCAAATCAAAACCAACCAGCCAAAAATCCCCCAAAAGTTTGTGCCTTTTTTTGCTAATTTCGGCATGTTCATATGGGGTGTTTCCCCGATAATAGCTACAGTTGCTAGTTGTCAGTACTTTCTGGAGTAGGGAGGTTAGACTGTAAAGTCTCCACTAGCTTTACTACAGCAGGCAAATGTCACCTTGCTGTCGTTCTGGCAGTCTCTAATGCTAGCTGCTGAGAGCTGAATTTCAACTTGTGGTAGTTGGGGTAGTTTTGGCTTTTTATTAGAAGAGCGATGCCCTAGATTTCATGGTATGTCTGAGTAAACCTCTATCCAAACATAGGAAACATAATCCTCATTTTCACTTTCTATTCTGTATTGAATGCACAGTTACCATAACTTTCCTCGTGGTGAACTGTTGGGCAGAGAGAGATAATACCAAACATGGTGAGTAATTCAAAGCTAATGTAGATGCGTTAGTCATAACTCCTAATATGCATATCTATACACTTTGAGCTTGAAGATGCGCTAACATTTTTTTCAAGGAGTGTTTCTTATATGTGTCCATAGGTAATGTGATAGTGAGGGGCTCTACCCGTTTGCTGATGTATTGGATTTGAGCCTTGTGACATCCCTGAGTATTTTCTGGGGCATTCTGTTGAGCCAGAGGAATGTGATCTTTACATGGATCGCTATTTTCAGAGGATTTGCAAACTTTGATGTGTGGAAAACATGAAGAGAATATGAGGAAAAAGAGGTTGGCATGGTCGAGGGGAGAACTGGAGTAAAAGTTGAGCTAAAGGTGTTATGTAAGAAAGCTTGGCATAGGGAAAGGTGAAGGGTGAGAAAAGAAATTGGCAGGGGAAAAGGAAGAAAAGGGAAGAAAAGAGAAGAATTGAGATAAGAGTACCAAAAAGACACGGAGGATAGAGGAAAAAAAGATATGGTAGAGAGTGAACATCTAAAAGACCAAAATATAATGCTTATGCCCAGCACCTACTATTCACAGCCCTGGCTGGGAGAGCAGGGCAGCAGCTGGCGATGTGAATTTGGTTGCATTATGTAACCAGTTGAGCCTTCTACTTCTCTGGTACAGGAACTGATTGCCCCATGTGCAATTGCTTAAAACTTGCACACCAATAGTCTTAGTATATAAAGCATAAAGAACAGGCTTTAGAACCCACATTTGGTGGAGCATTATTGTTCCAGTTCATAATCTTATAAGTTGTTTCCCAAGTGTAGTTTGGAGAAGCTTAGAGCCATACAACCTATACACAAATCTTTGTATTTGTAAAAGAATTTTATTTTTTTCGAAAACTGGCTTTGGGTTTCATTCTTACTCTTTTACTCTTGCCTTCCCAATAAGCAGCTGTTTGAGTATGTCTTCTCAAGCTGCTTTGTAAAGAGTGAGGAATCAAACTAGTTACTTCCGTTATTTAAAATGAGTTCCTTTGACACACATAAAAGCATTCATCAGTGTTCAGTAAGTGTCGCTGTTGCAACAGAAAAGTAAAAATAAACAGCTCATTTGTGGTTTTAAAACCATACTCTGAGATACTGATCTTTAGCAACTGAATATGAGTTTGCAATGAAAATCAACTATTCTAACACTTTATTTCTAGCTGGAAACAATCTGTCATTATTAAATTGATTTCTTTGAACTGCTATTTACTGTTAAGATGAACATTTTTAACAATTACATTTACAGTGCAAATCATAAATGTGATTTATGGCTTAAATGGTTAATTTACTGCGGTTGATGGTGTACCTTTGCTGCCAATTACCCAACTGTAAATTTACAGGAATTCAAATTTATTTTCACATAGCACCTCAGCACCGAGAGAAGGAAGCTCAGCCATAAACAAATCAAGCAGGCAGATCTTGGGACAAAGACTGCGTGTTTTCTGCCATGAGAAATCTGGAGGCAGCTTGCTAATTGAAGGCTTCAATTATTTCAGCCTGCTTAGTTGCCTTTGATCTTACCTGCAAGGTGATTTCCATACTAGACCGTGGACATCTTGTAACAGTGAGCACTCTAGGAAAAAAAAAAAAAAAATCATGCTCCATAACCACTGTCTTCTCATTAGCAGACCAGTGAATGAATAAGAACATAGTGTTGGGAAGGATTCTCTGATTGCCCCACCAGCTAGCTGTCTATTAATTTCAAGCAATTGTACAGTGGACAGTTAGTTGAGAGGAATCCATAGAACATGTGTATATATACATAGATGTATATAAAATATACAGTTTCCATATGACATGACATTACTAGATGTTAAATGTGTATATAAATCAGTGACACTGTAGTGACAACAGATGCGTTAATGAACTTACTAGATGATTCTCTGGACTGTAGCACTATAAAAGTAAGAAGAAAAAAACCCAACAAAACAAACAAAAAAACCCCACAACCCCCCTTCAGCCCCTCCAAACAAGCAAAAAACTCCCAACACCAAAACCCTGACTAGCAAACCAGCTCTGCAGCAGTCTGTGCACATCTAATCTGCACAAAGAATGTTACATCCGGAAACCCGGTGAGAAGTTGTAGCCATAAGAGGAATATGCATCTGCAGCATATTTTTGTCATTAAAGGCATCAGTACCCATATTCTTTCTTGAGTTGCGTACCATTCCCATTTGTTCAGAGGAAGATGTTTTCTTCCTGTTTCTTTTACGCAGAATTGAAATTACATGATGACTGGGAAAAGTGTATCTGCTCCAGGCTTCTCTAGGTAGCCAGTAATGTCCTGATGTACAGGATTCGTAAGTGCAGTTCTGATAAAAAGAAACAATGATCTAGTTTTTCTAGTCTCTCTCTAAGAGGCCACATGAGATACACGTGAATTCTAATATGAAGATTAAGTTTCTGTCTATGAAGTTTTCCTGCGTTATCATTTGGTCTCTCTCATAAATTTATTGAGCAAAGCAATGTTAGGTTTCTTGTACTAGTTACTCTGAAAGTGTCCTCTTGCAGGACTAGCTGGAATAATAGTGATGACTGAAGTAGTCATTTGATCCTTAATCTGTTTTTATCTCTCCTTGATATTTATTGCTAAACAACGTCTGAAGTCAGGTATTCTTTCTCAGCATTTATTTTGCTAGCAAACTAAAGCTGTCGTCTTTTAATATTTCTTTGCACACAGTCCATTTTTCTAATTACTGTAATGGGTCCCCTTTGAATTTGTTCCTGCTTAAATTCATTGTTCTTGCATACATCTGACAAGAACTGCATACAGTATTTTAAGTGGCGTTTCACTGAAGATTTGTAAAATAACGCTCATTGGATAGATCCTAAAGTCAGGTTATCAAGCTGCATATCTGAGCCAACTTTATTCCCAGGTTACAGACGAATATATAACATAGGATCAATCCTAAAGTCCTTCTTCAGTAGCTTCTAGCAGTCAGTTGTATTTTATTGTTGAATAGGAATGGGTATTCTTGGAAGTGGTGCGGACATGGTGGCAATATGGATTACGCACAGCTGAATAGTTTTTAGGTCTCTGTTCTCTGTGCCGATAAATGACTTAGAAGTGTGGTTTATGCTATGAGGGACGGTGGCTTAGTGAAAATATTCAGAAATCTTAGCAGAGATTTTTCTTGTTCTCGGTCTTGGATATATCTAGCATACTTTTATAAAAAGGGGTCAGTCAGTCAATTTTTCTTTCAACTTTGGGGGCGTGTAATAGTCAGGAGAGACCCCTGCTGATTTACTTTGGCCTATAGTATTTTTGTTTGAATGGAGGTTGCAAAATTTATTGTAATGTGGAACTGCTTCCCTGAAATCCAGTTGCCCAGCATAGTAGGAATTCATTTACCTTCAGTACAACCTGCAGATCTTGTCTGCTTAGCTTTTCCACTGAAGTAATACTCATTTCAACACACCCGTGCAATTTCACTCCCTTCTACATACTGTAGAAAGCAGCCTTGTCTACAAATGCTCTTCAATTTTTTGCTACTATTGTTTTCTGGGTGGGCGGGTGGAAGTGACAGCAGTGTGAAAATGAAGGTACCAATAAACTTTTATCCCCGGGGGTGAGGAACGGAGCAAAAGTTTTAAGCAGCACGATTGTGTATTTGCTCTATAAAGTAGGGGTAGGGCATGTCCACTTCAGCCCTGTTGGCACACATGCTAACTGGGAGGAGTACACAGTTGGTTTCTCTCCAGGGTTTGTATACACACACATAGAGAGGTGTACATAACCATATATTAAGTGCTCATGTACAACTAAGGGTCTATCATGGGAATTTTTATTAATTACATTATTCTACCCTTTAGCACTCCTTAGAATGCAGTAGGCGGTGATAATTGTCAAGCAGGACCACTGGCTACAGCAGCGTGTGATTCATGGGTCACTGGTACAGTCAAAAATAAAATCAAAACTTGGTTTGCCTTTTCAATATGACCTGAAATTGGAAATTTTGGAACTCTTGTTTTCTTTGGCTATTTCTCATGATTTCTTTCATTTCATTGATGCTTTAGACAGAATGTTCAAATTGGGGATTTCCAACAGCACTGGATTCAGAAACTTTTATCAGTTCCTGAACTGTAAAGCCATGTGCTCAGTCCCTTTTTAAAGGCAGTTGTTTCCTCAAATACATGAAGTTGGATTTGTACACTTACTATTACTCAAGCAAGGTTAAGAATGCTGCCATTAATGTTTCAGTGTCTCAGTTTATCCATCTGTAGTAAGATACTGAAACTTTCTGATTTCATAAGGATGTTGTCGGTTTTAATTCACTAATATCTACAAAATATTTTTATCATTTTAAATGCAAGGAACCAATCAGTGCCAAGTGTTAACAAGCACGAGTGCTCTGGAATGGTCTAGTGCTGAACTCTGAGCAATGCAGCCTTTTTTCCTTCCAAGGAAACAGTTTACTTGGAATTACAGCACTTTAGGATTTTTGAGTGTTAGTGGAAAGGCTAATTTCTGTGCAAACACTAAGTTTTGTCATGACAGCATGAAGTTTTATACTCAGTCACAGGAGTAGGGCTTGAAAAGAGTGCAAAGATATGGAAAGCCTGAAGGCTTAGATCTCACCTAGTGAAAAGATACAAGAGCTTAGAGCTTAGTTATTCAGAATATGAATAACCGTGCAGGGGATATTGTAACAGCCTTCAGTTCAGTATCTACCTGATTTAAAGTTCCTTTGCACAGCTAGGCAGCACGAAGGGCTCCTTAGGGATATATGAGAATCTGGCCCTCCAGTACTTTCAGCTGATCTATCTTTTTGAGTGAAGTCATTTCACAATATAGAAAAGCAGTGTCTTTATTAAAAAAAAAAAAAGATACATGATAAATGTACAAGTAATTAATATGGATACTTTTTCATTACTGTCATTGCTGCTGTGGCTTTTAACAGTTTTACCTGTGACATGACATTTTAAACTATAATTTCATCATGATCTAGAAAATACAAATCAATCAGCACTTAATCTATTTTTACAAAATGAAGTCATGTAGAAATGTGAGTGAAAAAATAGCAATGTAAGTAGCACAGAGATATCCCCACTTTTGTTAATAACAATAATTTACATTTTTATTTCATTTTCACTCATTTCATTTACAAGGCATTTTGTGAGCTACCAGGCTGACGTGCTTGTAATGAGGAACCTCAGTCACCCCTGAGGTACAGGTGGTGACAAAATGTTATGCAGCACTTTGTGAAGCTTCATGGAGGTGAAACATATGGCCCCAGGTAAAGATCCAAATTGTGAAGGAAAGTGATGAGGGCTCCTCTGTTGTGATTAGGTGGGATCTCAGCCTGATCCATTTGGTCAACATAAACTCTCTTTAAGTCACTTATGAAAGAGTAGAAAGCTAATTTTATCCAGATGCAGGATGAACATGTAGTTTCAATATATTTATCTCATTTCAGTTATGTCATGGTAAAATGGGCTGTATCGGCATGGACGTGAAGAAACCTGCCTTTGTCTGTGACTCGGTGTGTAACTTAAACTATACTGGCTCACATTATGGTGAACGGATTGTTATGCCTGTTGCTCAGGATCCTATGAAAATGATCGGAAGCCTTTTTCAAAGCAATTGCTTTGAAAATATCTTCCTGCCTCTCATATGAGCTGTGGCTATTTAAAAAATGAATTCTCTTGTCTTTTGTGCAGACTATAGGTATGTTCTGCAGCTATTACTTTAAAATGCTTCAGAAAATTATTTGTCTTATTCTCATCACCATGGAATACGAATGCTCAAATGAAGGCTCCCTACCACCCTGACTATTTCAGAGTTTATGGTGGGGTTTTATCTTAATTGTTTTTAAGTCCTGTAGAAGCATCTTGGGAGTTCTGCTGTTGATTTCTGTGATACACAGGCTGCGGCTGTGCCATTTTTTTTTTTTCCCCATTTCTTCAACTGCAAAACCTTTAATCTGGAACCCGCAGGAGGTTCTTATTAGAATCTCAGTAGTAACGTATCACCCTTATTAATGAGCTGTTCATAAATTACACTCCTAAAGGCATTTAGATGTGAGCATATGTATCAATGTTCGTATGAGGATTTTCTTAGGCAGATTGCTGCCTATTCAGTGATCCAGGAGGCACCACAAAAGCAGATAGACACTGGAACAATACACTATTTATATTCCTTCGATTCCAGCAGAGCTCTGTTAAGTGATGTTTGTTTGTTTCTCTGTTCCTTTCTTCTCTGTATAGCTCTTTAGTCCCTCATTTGAATGAAGGGGGTTGGCTGTGTAATATTCTACTATGTGAATTTCAGGTAATGGGGAACAGGGACTGGTGTGTGGCTGGCAGTATTAGACCGTTTTCAGCAGGTGGCACTATTTGGTGACTTTTGCTTAAAACACTTTGTTATTTCAATACACATGAATATGTTGATATGTGATCATTTTTATATTGTTTTTTTATGGAAACATTAAATAAGGTGCATAATCTGAAGAAGTATATACATATGTGTCCTTTCTGCTAACGAACAGTCACAACTCCAGTGTACTTTCCTAAGCAGAACAAATGTGTCTGCGAAAGACTGTTCTTTATTGCATTATTAATAATGCAATAGACTTATCTTCCTAATTTTTGGAGCGACGCGTGGACTAGGTATGATCGACTCAAGTGAAACATTCTGGAGGAGTAATAGCGTTTAACCTCTACTTAGTGAGGGTTAAATATTTTTAAAGAGCTTTAGAGGTCTCTACAAAAAAGGATTCTTTTTTAACATGCAGCTTTATTTTAATGTCCTCTTTACTTTTGTCATCATGTCATGAGAGGCACAAACCCGGTGTTGCTTAGATGATAGCTGTGTTGATGATGGAAGGAAGATTTGTTGTTGCACTGCTTTTCCAGTGTAATAACTTCCACAATAAATGCATGTTCTATTAAACACACTGATGAATAAATGTGTCTAGGTGCATGCACATATGTACGCATTTTTAAAGTCACAGTCTGCTTTGCACTAGTTTTGCAGTGGGGAGATTTCTTTGAGTCACTTGACTAACAGGGCTGTCAGTAAAAGCAGAATTAAGCTCATTAGACACATAAGAAAAACATTATAAATAATAATCAGCCTATTTCTTATTTAGTATAACTGTTTAATGGCTATAGTTAACCTAAACATGTCTGAAATGCTACAGATAAATTGTTTATCTCTTTAAAAAAAAAAACCCAAAAAACAAAACAAAACAAAAAACCAAAACAAAAAAACCCAAAACATGGGGAGGGGGAGAAAGCAGTCTGCCAGCAAGCACTGGTTTCTGCCACTGCTCCTTTCCTAATGTAACAGAGTTATTTTTAGCAGTAGAAAGTGCAAAACATGTTTAAGAGAAATAGGCTGGAAAATGCGACATGCATAACCCATCTTTGTGGGTGGACAAGGTTTCTCTATCAGGGTTGCTCTGTTTGGTCTGATTTGCATCCTCTTGCTGAGTGCCACGCTCTTTTGAATTACAGATGTGTTTTGTGCCTTAGAAACCCTATCCAAGCATATCTCTACATGACTGGAAAATATAGTTAAATGTTTTAACATACAAGCTAGTGATGTTATAATCAATTCTGGGAAAAAATAATTCTTGGTGTTTTGACTCGATATTTGTACTTTCTGTTTATCAAACATAGACTAATAGTGGAGTTAGAGTGAGAAGGATGCATTTAACATGGTCTTAAAATAACTTTTTGTATTTTTCAGGAGCAGGAAACAAGCAAGTGCTTCATGTTTATTTCTAAGGATGGTCAGTATATTTCTGAACAGAACAGGGAAGGGGAACTTGAGACTTGAATTGTCGTGCTGCCTCTATTCTCAGTTCTGCCACTGGCCTCTTGGGGCAAGTGTTTTAATTTCTGTATGTATTGCTTGCCTTCATCTTTAAAATAAGGATAGTGATTATGAACTTTTTGCTTAAACACTTATACGTGTTTGGATGAAAAGCATTGTGTAATGCTGTATTAATTCTCATATGTTTTGCTTCTGCCATCTGCTAGTTTGCTGCTCTGCTTACTCAAACAGAAGGACCCATGCTACACCCTGAATTTTTTTCTTCTCTTCAATGTGTTCAAAATTGAGAGCCTGGATGATGCTGATTAGTTGGGGTTAACTTAATATTATGTGGAAGAAAGTAGTTTCTGTGAGGACTACGTATTTTCTAGTGGTCTGAAGACTGGAGAGTAGAGTGAAGGTCTCTGCTTCTCCAGTCACATAGTGTAGAGAAAGTTGAGAGAAAAATTTCTTTCGTGTAAATGGGAATGTGCAGCTCCTATGGTCTCTTGGTCAGAAATGGCAAACTTGCCTCTTGTAAATACAGCTGCTTCCCTTGCCGAGTTAGTGGTCCACACACCAATCAATTTGCCTGCCTGCCAGCTTCATGGCTATTCTTACCAGGTAGAAAACGGATTCCTTGCCCAGCTGAGACAGTGTCAGTCTCTTCTTTCTGTATCTAAGCTTCTGGTCTCTATGATTTCTGTAGTGTTTTTTTTTTTTTTTTCTTCCCCTCTAAGAGTCCTTGAATTAAAGATGCTTGAGCTCAGTAACCTTAATAAAATTGAACACAACAGTAAACTATTAAGTGTTTCGAGTTCTATCATGTCACCATCAGATGTCTTCTATACAGTTGTTGCAGAGGATATAATGCTGAAAGCAACATTTGGGGTTCCTCCCCCCCTTACTTTACTTGTATATACAGTTCCTCTTTTAAATCTTTATTTTTGGGGGAAGGGGGGGATGGTAAGACTGGTAGTCCATTTGTCTACTGCAAAGAGAATCAATGTATACTTAGGGTATCTTCTTAAAACAAAAATCATATGGTGTCATCTTAATCTCAGCATTTGCTCAGGCTGTCTTTTTTTTACCCTGATTGGTGAATGCAGGGGTTCACAAAGATTTCTTTTATAGTTAAAATAAGGTCCAGAATTCACACCACACTTGAAAAAGCCTGTTGCTATTTTGCTTTTTAGCTCTGATAGAGCTCAAACTAGAATATAGAGAGACATAGAAAATGTAAGGTATGCCACATCTCTGTAAACCATTGGCTCATGTCCTATATCATCACACTAGAGTCAGCAGCTAAAATAAAAACATGCCCTGCTGTCATGGTTTCACTTGGGATAGAGTTAAACTTTCTTGCTAGCAGCTGGTATAGTGCTATGTTTTGGATTTGGGATGAAAGTGGTGATAGCACACTGATGTTTCTGGTTGTTGCTAGGCAGTGAAGGCTGCTTCTGCTCCTCACACCGCCCCACCAGCGAGCAGGCTGGGAGCGCACAAGAAGTTGGGAGGAGACGCAGCCTGGACAGCTGACCCCAACTGACCAAAGGGATGTTCCATACCATAAGATGTTATGCTCAGCATATAAAGTTGGGGGAAGAAGGAAGAGGGGAGGGACCTTCAGAGTGATGGCATTTTGTCTTCCTGAATAATTGTAAAAGAGCCTGCTTTGCTGGAGATGGCTGAACACCCGCCTGCAGATGGGAAAGCAGAATCACAGAATGGTCAGGGTTGGAAGGGACCTCTGGAGATCAGCTAGTCCAACCCCCCTGCCAGAGGAGGGTCACCTACAACAGGTTGCCCAGGACAGCGTCCAGGCGGGTTTTGAATGTCTCCAGAGTGGGAGACTCCACCACCTCTCTGGGCAGCCTGTTCCAGTGCTCCACTACCCTCAAAGTAAAGAAGTTCCTTCTCATGTTAAGATGGAACTTCCTATGTTCAAGCAATGAATGAATTCCTTGTTTTGCGTGCTTGCGTGTGCGGCTTTTGCTCTACCTGTTAACGTCTTCATCTCAACCCATGAGTTTTCCCACTTTTTTGATTCTCTCCCCTATTGCAGTCAGGGTAGCGAGTGAGTAACTGCATGGTCCTTGCTGCTGGCTGGGGTTGAACCATGACACCTGGCTTTGTGCTTGTTGGGTTCTTCATTGGTTGTACCACAAGCTGAGCAGGCTGGTCTCGGTGCTGAGGCAGGCAACTCACAGTATTACAGAAGCAATGTGCATAAGGTTCTCCAGTTAGACACATCATTGAATTAATAATAACAGTAGACAACATCAGGGGTGTGTTGGTCGTTTGTTTTTTTTTTTTCCTGGAAGCCTTAACTTTGGAACTAAGGATAAGAATGAAGTGTAATTGTTTATTGGGAATGTTGGAAACTACTACTTACACTGAAGATGTTTCATAAGTAGTTCTTGTCCTTAAAGGACTCAAAAAACATCTATTTTATTGTCTTTCTAGTTTGTGTGATATTTTGGAGCCCATTTTCCTGTTAATCAGTGCAAGAACTAAAAATGTGTACATGTCCTATTACATATAAAGGCTTACACAGTCATATAAACCCAATCTATATATTTCTGGAAGTGCAACTTTTAGTACAGAACTGTTGAAAGCATTAGATTTTTTTCTTCCAGGATTACCACAGTGTCTGCAGAGAAATAAGGAGGAAGAATCTAAACTTTGTTTTTGTGTACAGAATAATTCCAATTACTTGAACCTTAATTATTTCAAACTTTGTTTACCAAACATCCGTTAACTGTGCTGAAACAACCCTTGAGTACTTGAAATCCTGATTATCTGAATGTGTTCATTGGTCCCAATGACTTTGAAATAATCAAGGTTGTAAACTTCATGCAAATTAGACACCTAGCATTTGGGATAATTCCTTGTGTTATCTTGAGGTCTTCATCATAGAAAACATTATAAAATGTTGAAAAAGACTATGACAATGAGCATATATGGCACTGATTAGGAAGACTGTGGTTTCAAATGTGCAAGTTGACAAAGCTATGTGAACAAGTAAGTGTCTCTGGAGGAAGGACTGCAGTGTGTTTTCTGGGCTGACCAGGTACTGTTATTAGCTGTTCACATTCATGGGGCAGTGATGTGTTTGCTGCCTTTCCATTAAGTAGTGCGGTCTACATGCTGCCTTACACTTTGTGCACTTAGCTGAAAAACAGAAGAGAAATACCTGCTGGGGGGCGGGGGGAGAGTGTGTGAAACCCTTGAACAAAACACAAGCTCCAAACCTTGGAAATTATAATTTTTTTTTTTTTAAATTTACACCATACTTCTTGTTCTAATATGCAGAATGTGTTCTTCTCAAAGTGTTATTATTTTATCAGCTTTGCATGCCTTGATGTACACCCTTGCCAGTTTCTCAGGGGCAGATGTTGAGATCTCACCGCAAATTTGGTGTCTCCAGTTGGGTGCTCAGAGATTTTCTTAAAAGCATAGGCTATGTAAGGTTGGCATAATACTACATTGCTCACTGCTCCGTATTCTGTTTCCTATTTTCACGGCTTTTATGAGAATATTAATGATTAACGTGCAAAAGGATATGCACAAGGCAAATGAAATGACAGAGGTTCATTATCTTAGAGCCATTTGTAAAGTAGCTGCTTTAAGGTGGTTTACAGTTTACATAGTGTTGCGAATATTGGTATGAATTTCTCTTCGCTTCTCCAGGTGCTAGTTTCCAGAGACAAATATAACCTCCAATTCCCAGCACACTGATCTGTCTAAACACAATTTGACATGCGTTGCTATTAGCTTAGCACCTTATCAAATAATGTGCCCTGATAGAGATAAAAGGTTTTACAACCTTGCCGCCTTTGTTTCTGTGTGCGTTCACCCACAGAGACAGCTCTGCAGCAGCTAATAATTAACACAAAAGACAAAGACAAATCTATATGGCTCAGTGTTGGAGGCTCCAATGTGCATGTTAAGCAGTCGGGGAAGCAAAATCTACAGCAAGAGGGTCTAAAATGGGATCTTCAAACAAGGCTTTAAAGTGAATTGAAGTTGGGCTTTGTAAAGTCTCGTTTCTACATGATGGAGCAGATGTCAAACTGTTGTCTGAAAATCAGCACAGTTCTGTGTGTCAGAGCATTTACTCAAATCTTCAGAGAAGCTCTTGCTGCTTTGTTAGCAGTAACCCTGTGTCTCTTTGCATGCCAAGTGTAAGCAAAGTATCTGAGAAAGGAATTAAGTGTGCTGAAAAAATCAACCAGGGAGATAATATAAAATATTCACTGAACTGAAGCCTTCCTTTCTTCCTACCTAACTTCTTTAAGTTTTGTGTCTTTGTAGGTGTACATAGTTTTAAGTCATAGTTCAGGGGACTAAGCCCAAGGCCATGCTAGCTTTCTCTGACTGTTTTATTTCCAGTAATGCTTTAGAGGCCAGTGAGGGCCTCTCTGATTACTTTCTTGGTTCATCCAGGATCTTTAACCTACCTAGCATTTTAAATGTGACCCTACTTAGACTAAATACACCACAATGGGAGTTGTTTTGGCATGTATGGCTAGGTGATCCAGTATTATACAGGACTGTGAAGCCCTTTGGTCCCCCTTTCGTCCCTCCAAAAGCTAGTCAAGTTGTTCAAAAGTAGGAATTTTAATTGTAGACTGGGAAGGTATGACTTTATTGTCTGAATATATCTACAGTCCCTGTTAATTGAGAGCAGCAAACTGCTTAGTAGTTTTAAAAAAATTGGTCAAAATTCGAGTTACATGTGTAGATGCTCTATTTTTCATCTGAATCAATTAAAGGCTTTTAGAGATATTTGACAACCTAGGTATGAATAGATGCCATGGGGGATTTTCTGAATTACGTGTCTGCAGGTACTTTTAAAACTCACTAACAATCCATCTATGTGTTAAAGCTTATGACTGTCTTTCCACAGACTGAATCTGTGTTCGTCTGAAAATTTTAAAGTTTGAATTCAGTCATGTTATTCTTGTTCCTATTTTTTAAAATGTGGCTTCATGATAAAAAAAAAAAGTGATCCTTAATAGAGTGGAAAGTTGTCCATAACACTGAAGTGAAAGTTTTTAGGGACAAAAGTGAATTCTTTCTAAGAAAGTGAATAGGAGGTACTTCAGGTCATTACCATTTGTGTTGCTACACTGACTTCTAATTCATCACCCTATCAAAACAATAAAATAAAGCTAGAAGATCCAAATGACTCAAAGCTCCATAGACCCACAGAGGCAGTAGGTCGAGTAAGCTAGAGAGCAAATAGTGATACTTTGAAGTTGTCTGTAGAATGGATGTTTCACTTTGAAACATTATGGTATCACACTGATCCCAGCATCCACAATGGATTTGTAAAATTATTATTTGGCTGAAATTTTTAAAAGAAGCCTAAGGAATTTTGATACCCCATTCCCACTGAGTTTCAGTAAGACTTTGTAGTCCTTTGGAAGTCTTTCCCATTGGTGGTATTTTGACCTTGAGGTTTTTCTTCAATGCATCTCTCGAAATCTTGCGAAGGTAAATTTGCATGTTGTTAGTTTTCTCCCTGACATAGCTTTCCAAAGGGGTATTTTCTGCCTGTCTCAAGTCTTATGGAGTTGATTAGAGATGTCTTATGTTGCAGTCAGACTTCACTGGCAGTGGTGATGATTGGTTTTAATTCTGTGCACCAGCACAGTTTCAAGCATATTTCGTGTGCTGTAGAAGTGCAATGGCAGGCCAAAACCCAGTTCTTCTCTGAGGGTCTGCCAAATGTGCAATGGAAGCAGATTGTGCTATTGCTTATGGCCTGATTAAATCTTTGATTTTTGTTGCATGTGTGCTATGTAATAGCCTTAGTAGTACAGTAAATCTGCCAAGCCTTATAAATTTACCATCCCACCAAGGGTAGTGGTCTGTGTTTATCAGCAGGACGAGAAAAAATGGTGGAAAAAATCCTTCTTACCAAGCTCTTCATATCTTTCTGAAATAAAACTGTTTGCAATCTCAGTTTGCTTTCTAAACCACAGAATGAGATTCAAAAGATTACCCAGCTACCAGAACCTACATATTAGTCTTGCCTGAGTTGAAAAGAAAAATGGTAGAAGACCATATGGTCATGAGTAGCTGCTTCCCTTATGATGTCTGTGGTTGGTGCATTCAGCAGCTGTTTTTTCTCAAGCACTAAACATGCTGGAGTGGCCTTCTCTGGTTTTTGAAGTAAATTTGAGTTTCAGCCTCCCAGGATCTGTGTATTTTGCTCCTGGCTTTCATTGTTGGTCACCTTTCTTATTCTGCTATTTTAGTCTCTGGAAGTGACGAGTTCTTATCTGGGGCCTTGTTTGCATTTTGCTTCCAGAAAATATTTCTCCCCTGTTTTCTACTGGATATACTTTCTTTCAGTTTCTTTGTCGTGCTCTTTTGTGATGCATTGCACTAGTTATGCATGTAAATTCATTAGTAAGGCTCTATCCAGTTGTAGTCCAAAACCAAAGAGCAAACAATAGCAACTACAGTGCAGTCCAGAAAGCCGCCTTATTGTCTTGAATTGCAACGAAAAGCAACACTGAGAAGAAGCTGCTAAGGTTTCTTGGAGAGAATCTCATAACAAGTGCGGTATCCCCAGGGACAGACTTGGGCGAGGCTGTTACTTCACAATGCTGTTCAGTGGGGCTGAAGCTTGCACTTGGAGTTTGTGACAGAAGATGTAGTTATAAAAGGCAAGATGATCTTCACAGGGAAAGCCATAAGCAGAACATCCCAGACTTTACAACCTCTTTCCATAGGCGGCTGATGTCTGTCTGTCTTGCAGAATCTAGGGAGCTTGTTTCCCTTCATGAAACCATGCAGCTCATTGTTGCCTTCAGGTGAAAATTGTAAAGACAACAGTGTAGGCATGAGTGAAAGTAGTACTGTGATTTTTTTGGAAGTGATTCTGCTGCAAGGTGGTGATGAAACTAGGTGGTCACACAAAGGTGTGTATCCCCTGAAATATTGCTCTCAACATCGGTCTTTGGACCAATGACACTTCAAACAAGAGAAAGTAGTTTGGTGGTGTCTGGTATGTTAGCAGTTAGTGAACTATCAAATTGCATGGCATAAAGATGGAAATTATTTCGGTATTCCTGACCCTGTCAGCACATACCCAAGCAAATAACCAGCTAAGCTGCTGTCAGTAAAACAACTCAGTTTTCAGTATATGTAGGATAAAGGGGCAGAGTAAGCTTTTTCGCTTTTTTCCTAGAGTTTGATTCTGCTCAGTATGAAGTTCACTGATAAAGCATTCACATTAATGTTTTGGTTGAGAATTTGTGAAGGTTTATTGGTGTATTATCTAACAAAAGTGTCACTGTCCAGTGCAACAATGTGAGAGGGAAGGAAGATCGTCTCACAAGACTGAGGTATAAGGCAGTTGGGGCTGCTGTTCTTTGAGCACGTTAGTTAAACAGAGTAAGGGAAGAGGAGGGAAAATGGGAAGAGACCTGACAGGAAACTGGAGACAGTGAGAAGCACCCAGAGAGGGGGTGACACAATTTACTTCCTTCCCAGGACCAGGAGGGGTTGATGAATCTGCCCCAGGTGCACACATGGGGAAGGTAGTAATGTGCTACTTTTACTCTGTACTGAACATAGACGTGTTAATTTTTTTAGAGCATGTTCTGATATTGATGAGTACAACGCTTCTGAAATGACAGGGAAGATGAATCTGTACCTGTATGTCCTCCTGTCAAAAAGAGATGGAAGAATTAGATGGGAGATATCCCATTGGTCTGATTCTGAATCCAGTTAAGAGAAGTGGGGCTGGGCTTGATGACAGGCTACTGCCCTACACCTTATCTATCTAATTTTCTTAGTGTTTTGCTTCAACAACCACTAAAGTTTTCCAAATCCTACAAGCACTGAATAGAGACAAAGTGTCTGGAGCCTGAACTGCTGCTGTTTTCAGTCAGTTACTTTATTTGCAAAAAGAAAACTTATAGACTAGCATCCATTTTTTAATATTTTCATTAATATTCATTATAAAGAACATTAGGCATCTAAAATAATTTTTTATTCATATGACATATTTGTGTGTTAGTATTTTCTTTCTTATTAGCTGGTGACAAACTGTGAGATTTACCATTTGCACTGTGACCAACCAGAGAACCTTCTCATCGTTCTTCCTGATTTACAGCTCAGAGAAAGAGGACAGATAGTCACCAAGTTGTGATTTATCCTCTGACTGACCCTGCTCTGGCAACTTAGCTTTGTTTCAAGGCTTTTTGTTTTGTGTGTGAGCTTTTTTGGGAAGGCTGCTAGCAAGGTGTAGCATCACATTCTTATAACTCAAGCAGTTTGCATCATTTCACACCGTAGAGCAAGCTCTTCATTGGAAGCATTTGGTCCTGAGAAGACTAAGAATATTAACTACGATTTTTATTTGCATTGTAACAACTTAGAACTTACGTTCAAGTACTGAAGCCCTGTTGTGCTAGGTGCTGTACATGCTTAATAAAAGAATAACTGGCATCTGAGTATACACAGGGCCCATAGGTGAGTGCAAGAGCTAGAAGAAAAATGCTAGATAATATGGAGATGTTAATGGCTATTGTAATAGCAGTGGTTAGAGAATGCTCATTGCTTGAAGGGTAGTAAGAGCAGAAATAGAACCTTATTGCCCCGAAAGCTGAAAAATGAAATCTGAAGCAACAGTAGTGTCTTTCTGCTACTGTCTAATGGGAAGTAGAGGCTGATGCAGAGGGGAACATCATGTATCTTTTGGCATCGACGCTGTCTTGGCCAACAGCCACAGCAAATGCATATGGGACTGTGTTCTAAACTGTTCAGGTTCTTCAGGGACTGGAAAGCATATCCCTGGAGGATTATGTGATTTTCTTACTCTGGAAAACCAAGGAAGGACATTACACACATTACCACTTTCTTTCTCTTTTGTCACTCTCATTTGTTTTGGGTGTTATTATGGCTTTTATCTAGTGAGATTTATGGTGGATGGCTAGTGGTATCTTGAGCATTGAGCTTTTGGCCACGTTAAAACTAACTGTATTCATCCAGTATGCAAGCAGAGATGAAATAATAAGAACTAACGGTAATTGTAACTTGGATGTTCCTACTAAACTTTAAAAACTATTATGTTGAAAAAGGAAGCTTTTGATTTAATTATGAAAGACATGATCTCTGTGCAATTTTTATGAATTCTTGCATTTCAGATCAAGTTAACTATTTCCTATGAATGCCTCTCCCTTTAGTGTCTTGGAGTTTCACAGACATAGTGTTGTGACCATTTACATAATTATCTAAATGGGCAACTCTTTGTCATCCATCATACTTTTTCCCTCAGGACCTCTTGATTCTTTTTCTGCAATCTTTTGAAGTCCAGCCCACGATTTCTGGGGTGTAGGTATTGGCTTGATTAACTTCAAAGAGACACACCACTGACTATCACATCAGCTTGTCAGTTGGCCTCCAGCAGACACTGTGATTGTGAATGGAAATGAGTAGCTTTACTGTAGGTATCTTTTCTTTCTTTCCCCCAGAGCAATGGTGAAATAATTAAAGATGAAGGTTAAACAATGTCATTCAAGTATATGTTTATTTGCTAGCTTATAGTATCTGATATAGCTTTAAATGGAGACAAGTATGGCATGCCAAAATATTTTTTTGTCTGTTGTTCACTGTTTTACTGTCCCAAGAAGAATCCAGAAGAGATGTGGCAAAATTGTAACCTAAATCCCAGGACTTTGGGAGACTGAATTAGCGTAAGATGTGCAATGATACTGTCTGGTGGTTTTTGGGCTGGGGTTTTTTTTGGTTGTTTTTTTTAACTAAAATAAACAACTCTTTGTGTCCCTGTTTTCTGTGCAGTACTAAAGATCCAAAGGTCAATGCAATTTTTTTTTAATGTTGATAAAACTGTAAATTGTCTGTCACATATAATCATTTGTAGAAGCTGCATCCTCTTAATATCCATTATGTGCTACGAATATATTTCTTGCTGTACTAGTTTACCTACCTTATTTTTGTAATAAGAGATATAAAAATATCATTTAGCTATGGTGGTAGACTACCAGAACTACTTAATTGTGAAAAGATATCTGTGGGATGTGAAAAAATTTCTTCGCATTTTGGTAAAGATAGCTGAGGATTTTTAGGGAATATGTGCAGACTGTGAGAAAGGTTTGCTTTTCTGAGATCCAAAGCAGAGTTGCCAGTGGGCAGCATTGGAATTTAGATATTCTTCTTACTGTGACTTACATAAAGATAACATGGGAAAACATACATCTAGAGCTCCAAGAAACTGCATGTGTATAGGGGACAGTGTGTTCATGTTGATGGTAAATACAGAAACGGTTAGAGGAACTATGTATGTCAGACAAAAGACATGCATAGGTGGTGTCAGAAGGTGAGTTTCTTAACAGCTAGAAATGAACAGAATCGAAGTTATTTAGTTATAATAATAGGTTACAGTTTATGTAATGATGTGAACAAATTGGACTGGGTTTTTATAGGGCACTGTTTTAGCTATTTTGATGATACAGGTACACCATGACTTGCATCCCTGTCAGCCTCTTACTCATTTGATATATCTCAGTTCTTTTAGAAATGCTTTCTCTTAAAATGCAGTTTAATGTACTGCAATTTCATACAGTCTTCTGTACAAATAAAATGTACATACGTCAGTTACAGAGTTTTATTGCATATGTAATGAAAGGAGAAATAAGAAATTAAGAATTCAGCCTTGTGGAAGCACTTGGATGTCTCATTCCAGAAACCAGGGCTAACCATAAAACACTCCAATTAATACTGAATCTGCATATTATTTGATTATAATTCAGAAAACTTTTTTGGTAGGTCACAGCAGGGTGGCTTGATTTAAATCACCAATTTTAATCATGATTTAAGTCAGCAGGCAGGAAACCTGTATTTAAATAATTAATTTTAATCTGTACTTAATTATATTCCTGAAGAAATTCTGTCCCATTGGTAGGTATAAACAATTAAAAAATACTGATTTGCAACTAGATATAATCTTATTGTAATAATTGGTAGTATTTTTTGCTAAATAGGAAGGTATATTAAAAATATATTTATGCTAAGTGATATAATTACTTACATACATTTATTCATATTATTAATGTCTGTATTTTATGATATTAGAGAATGGTGAATGTGTTTGTCTGCTTTGAGGGTACTTTGTCACATAAGATCTTTTCAAGAAGCATGCTTTGTTTCCTGAAATGAAAATTAAATGATTCAGTAAGTTACTTAAGGATGAAAACCTGTAATGATTTGCATACATAATTTTAAAAAAAGTACATTCTTAAAAAGTTTGACTTGTATTTTCAATAGAGTCACTGAACAGAAGAGGTATTAGCTGCGGTGAATTACCTAAGCACAGCACACACTAAATTTTCAGAAGTCTTTAGGTACTTAAATCGCAGAAAACTTCATTTTAGTTAAGCGTTGTCTACCCAGTTTAAAAATAGATCTGGGCACTCAAATCCATCTTTAGACGTTCAAACAACTTTGAATGTCTTTCCTTGTGTCTTTCAGAGTTTTAGAGTTTGCAGATTTTGTAGTGTGCATCTTTCTTTTTCACATATAAGACAATACCATCTCTCTGTTTTCATCTTACAATTGGGGTTCTCAATAATGCATTTATCCCAGTGAAGAAAATATTTATTCTTAACATTTGAATCTACTAAAAATGAAATTAATATTACTGTGAGTAAAAATGGGGTGTAAATATGTCTGATAAGGGAGGTTAAAATTATTTAACCTTCCCTATGAGAGAAAAAAAAAAAACAGGGACACCAAGAAAACTTAATTTTTCAGAAGGACAAAGCAAAGGAAAACAACAGTTCCTTCAAGAAAACATGTTTTCAATACAGCTCCGTTTTTCATGGCAGTGGCTAAATGGACATACTAAAAAAAAGCTTCTAAGGAGCCATTACACCATCTCATATGTGAAATAAAGGCTCCTGTTTGGAAGCGACACAGTTGCATCTAAAAAGTCATCATGGACAGTCTGGTTAAAATAACTAAATATATGCGCTGCAGAAAATATTGTGATCGTGATTTAATGAGTAAAGAATACACACTCTGTGAAGTCTGTAATTATGTATTTCTCTCATCTGTAATTAAAGAAATTTGAAAATATGTATAACATACTGTAGAAAGTTTCAAAATAAAATACCTTACGCTTATTTAATAGTCAGTGCTAGAGTAGCAACCACTAGAGCAAGGAAATGAGTTAGATCTTAAGACCACATTTTATTGTAGCTCACACCTTTGAAGAAAAGCAATGGGAGAATGTGTGTTATAGGCAGATATGTATTGCTTTAGGTTATAGGCTGAGCTGCGATGTCTGCGGTGAAATGCTTCCTTTTAAGCTTTCTGGATGGCATCAGAAGAAACTTCTTACTGAGTTTGGCTTTATAACAGAACAATAATTGAACGCCTTTGAGACAGAGATATGCTAGGTTCTAGTGAGGCTTCCACTGAGATGGCACAAAGTTTCCAGGAGTTGTGTGCTTCCTCTGCAGCGACTCGCTCTGGGAGAAGTTTCCCCCTCCCAGTACCCAGGAGGGGGAGGGTTTGCAGCTGGGCTTACTGCCATCATCAATAAGGTCTGCATCTTCCGTCTTATGATCAGCATATTTCTCTGCACTGTTCGCTGGCTGAAAAGAAGTAGGTCCATGACACATATCTAACCCTTTAAGTACCACTCCTATGCAATTTAAATGACCTCTCCCTAACTCAGTTGTATCCCTGTGTTAACCGCAAAACTGGACTGCCTGGAGATCTTGAGCAAAGCTGTGCAGCTTGACAATAAGGAACCTCTATTCAGGTTGGTGGGATTTATCATTGCACCAGGACGTGTACCTTTTTCCTCTAGCAATGCACTAGGGAAAAATAAAAAGTATTTTCATCCTTCTTCCCTATGAGGAGAACTTCATAAGAAGCCAGACCAGCTGGTGCTGATTTGAACAGCTCTGCCATGCGGGGAGAAAGGCAAATCTGCATTCTCTGCAGTAAGACCCTGGGAATGATCTTGACTGTCATGTCAGATGAAAATTCATGAGTCTATGCTGTCACCATGTGAGGCAGTGTAATAGAATATGGTCTCATTCGTATAAATTTCTGTTTTCTTCCCCTGCCACTTGTCTTTTTAGCTATTAAACAGGGTTAAGGGCCCTCTTGTCACTGTTATTAATACAGAGAATCTACATCAAGGAGGCTTTTGCCCTTCTATTCCATGGGAAGTTTCTCTCAATGCTAGAATTAGAAGTGAAGATGAAAGCTGAGAAAAAAAAAAAAAGACTGAGAAAAGGGTAGATATTCAGATCTTTTTCAGGAAAGGAAACTGAAGGGAGATTATACATGTAATCGGATAGTTTAGAAACACTTCTCTTCCCTGCTGATATAAAAGAGGGAAACTAGATCTAAACCATAGATCTCTGGCCTCACCATGGAGCATGTTAGAACAGGCTACAGCCTAAATCTTTATCAAAAAATCTTGGATGTTAAGGGCTTGTTGTTGATTTCAGCAGCTAAATGATTCCAGTTACTACAGGGATTTACTCTTTAGGTTTCCTAGCTCAAGGAACTGAACTTTCCCTTCAGGAGGATTACTACTAGCTCCTATAGACCTAATCAACATAAACCTTCAGCCCAGCAGGCAGGTGTCACAGTAGCTGTTCGTTTACAAGGTAAGTACGTACAAGATGTGAGAGGTTCAGAATTAGCAATGCAAGTCTTCTGTCATTTTTATCATTGGACCCTGCAGGGAGGATCTGATTAAATGGATATTCAACTCTTTGCATTAATGTGCACCCAATTTTAATTTGCATATAATTAACAGCACAAAAAGTGTAATTTTATTATTTGCTGTTGGAAAGCAGATCTCCGGTAGCAAGGAGCTACATGCTGTTGCTAAAGTGTGATATAAATGACTGTCTCGTAATACCTTTTCTTTCTTTCTTCTGTTTCCTGCAGCATATTAATTTCAACATCTATTTTGCTTGGTACAAAATGCAACATGCGCATTGTTCCCTGAACTAGGTTGCTTTGTGTGTGGCTTTGTCTTTTAGGTCATCTATGTAAAAAATAATGACCTCGTAGACCTAGCAATCTCCAAACGCCTTATATAGTTTCACAGACACACATGTTATGAGGTAAGACACATAGTATGAATCTCAGCCTGGGGATCTTATTTGGATTTCAGAGGGCCTTAGTTCTCTGCATCTTCTGACATTCATCCGGGAAGTGATAGGGAGCAAATCAGTTTACCTCTCTGCACCTTTGTTTCCGCTCTCACTGTTGCCTGGCCGGTCAATTTAGAGTCTCTGGCCTGGGGTTAGAATAAGAAGGACAGAATAACTCCACTTACATATTCCTTGGTGGGTCTATGGCTCTTGTTGGGCATAAACTGCCTCTGTAATAATGGAAAGTTAAGTTCCCTACTAAAAGGGTTTTTTATGCATCAATAGGTTATATTTGAATCTACATGTTAAGTATACAATTATTTGACTTTGTTACTGTAAATGAGAATTCCTGGCTCCTAGGATGACTTGTTGAACTTCTGTATTTCAGTAACATCCTGTACTACATCATTGGCATGGTGAGGCTGCTGTTGGCAAACTACTAATTTTCAGTGTTTACCCTCCTTAATCTCTTAACTGCTGCTTGCTGGAAGGTGAGTGGCTGCATCCAAAAGATTATCCTGTGTTCTTTTTCTACAGCATATGCTACTGTGGCTGTACTGCATAAGATAGATTTTTATTTCAATTTAGTATGGCAGTTCTCATAATCTCGTATTAACAACTGCAGGTCCTGCTACCTGCGGACTCGTGAGCATGACCTTTCTGCTCAAAAATTATGCCCCAGAAATACCTATCAAGACTCCTTAAATGGACAGCTAGGGTAGCGCTGTAGAGTATTGCATATTCGGCTCTTCCAGCAGTCTTAGATCTATAGCAGCGTTGGAAACTCGGTATTTCATTAGATTGTACCATTTCATTGCAGTAATGAAAAATCAGTTAGTGGAGGCTTCTATGCTGATTACATGTGAAAAGCAGCACATCATGTATGCACTGTTGAACCAACACAACACTGTTTCATACAGGTTAGAAGTGTTAGGAATCAAGTTGTTACCAGTTTTGACTTATTATGGTGAAACTGTAATTTGGGCTAATTGAATTTTCTAATAGAGAACTATTGCACCAAAGTTTATTGGAAGTGATTAACACCAGAAAACTGAGTTAGTCAAAAGTTTACGTGTTGAATAACATTACTACCCAGAGTTGGAGAAGTGCAGCACAAAAAGTATCTTCCTTTTTCAATCAATTGTATTAAAATAGACCATCATCTGGGGAGTGAAATGATCACACAAATACATGGAATAAATGCTAATTTCTAAACTACGTACCTTTGATGTAAAGCTCACACTTTTTTCTTAATCCCTAGTTTGAACGGTACTCATAATGTGCATTTCCCTGGCATTTACTTTAAAGTCATAGGAAAGGGAATAGATCTTAGTCGAGTAATTAGGAGCTGTAAGAGCATTTAGAGTCTGGAATCTGGTTGTCCAATATTTTCTCAGTTGACACTAGATCAGAATATAGATAGATAATGTTTCTTTATTTAGCTCCAATATTTTGTGACTATTTCCCTGTCAAAACAATATATACAAACCGTCAGCTATATGAATGCTGTATGATGAGATTTGAATGCCTGTAGCTGGCAAAACTGAAGTATTGTAGTGTATTGGAGGCTGGAAAGCCTTAACACATGTCCAATTTCTAGGCAGAGTGAGAACTAAAGAAGTTATTTGAAGGGCTCAGAGGGTAGTTTAGCAGCTGTTGCTTTTATAATTGTACCAGGAGGCTGAAGCTAATTTTGCTACTGTGGCGTGAAACTCTGTTCTAGTCTGGTTGCATTGATTATTTTAAGAAACATCTGTAACACCAGGCACAATTTTGTTTTAACCTATTGAGGCAATTGAAATATTAATTTGTGCTGTCTCTTCCTGATTTGGATACCTAGTACACCTTTCATTCGCTAGCATATTATTTGTATCCTGTTTAGTGTATCTTTCCTTGGGCCTATGTGTATCATGAGAGAAGTTTCTGCTTTTTGTGCAGTCTATAAGCAGCAGCAGATCGCTGCTGGAAAGGAATTACAGTAATTGACTATGTGGTCACAAACAGTTAACTCTGTGGGAGAGGTGTTAGGGCTAAATGATGTTATAATGGTGTTTCTGCTCAAACAAATGATACCAGCGTAACAATTTAAAAGTAGTTTCCAAATGGCCAAGAAATGGAAGTAAGCAAGTCATAAATTAGCATGTTGGTTCTCTTAGCAACGAACTGACTGCGTCATGTACTGCCTGGGGGGCTTCATCAGTGAGCAATAGGGACGACTTGATGTAGGGGAAGCAAGTCTCAAGTTTGAGAAGTGACACAACGGGCATAAGATGAATTCAGGGTTTTCTCTAAACATGGAAAGCATTTGCAGAAGACCGGACTTTTTCACGTGCTGTCCTTAGAATGTATTTGTCTTAGCACAGGCAGGAGAAGCTTAGTGAAGCAATAAGACCCAGATTATCTCAAGAATTTAGGCACTCACTTCTTATTTAAGTGTTTCTAATCTTACTGATGAGAAATCAGTAGGAGTGACACTGATTAGACTGACGTCATACTGTTAGTACTGTTGCTACTATGGCTTTTTCCAGAGGGAACATTCCTCACCCAAGTCTCCAGCACCTCTTGTTATTGGAATAATAAGGCATATTATACCCAGTGCTGTCTCTCTATATATCATAATCGGATATATATGTGCATTCTATCCATTGATATGATCCACAGTAAGTTTGTCTCCCATGGAGAGGAATGGAGGGTGACTCAGGCGTGTTTCTTGCACAGTTATGGATGCTGTACTTTTTGGTCCAAACAATTCCCATGTACCTCTATAAACTAAAGAAAGATTTCTAGTCCTGTCTATTGCCACTCCTGGGTTGCGGCTGCGTATGGAACTGAAGGTGGTATAGGCAGAGATTTTTAATTGCAGTTGCCAGTTGTCTTCACTAGCTGAATTCCTTCATCTGATGTAATGCTAAGGGAAGCTGTAATGGCATGCTGGATGTGACAACCTTCTCTTTGTCTAGTTAGGGTAGGACATCTGAAATTCACATACCTGAGGCTTGTCTGGTTCGTGACTTTGTAACCATAATTTTGAATGAAGTGATTAATAATTGGTAATAACTAGCATATTAGAACAGTATTCAGAAAGCATTTCTTTCCTGAGGCACCTGGAAAGCTGTAGAATGTAATGAACACAAATTATAGTACAATAAACAAGGTAAAAATGTAACTTTGACAAAGTAAACTGCATAACCCTCATATCCCTTAGTCCACTAGGTAGTCAGGCTGGCCATAATGTAGGTACTAATATACCTTTTTAATATATCTCTGAATGAGTGATAACTAAATAATGTGAGATTATCATAGTGGTTCACCACACTGCAAAAAAGCAACATCATCCTAAGTAATTTACATGATTATGAGACAGAAGAGTTAATACAAATTGATAGGTGTACTTTGCATCTGAAAGATTAATTGTGAACTCTGAATCTGCTCTAGGCAGTAGGAAACCTGTGTGGTCCCAGGAAGATGTGACTGTATGAATAGGAATTTGTCTTTGCCTATATGCATGGTGCAAAAATTGGGAGTGCTGGATTCTTCAGCGATGACTGGTCAAGTATCAGCTGTGTCCTTGAGGTTTACTGCTCTCCTTCTGGCAAACACTGAGCTGTGACTTTTTTGGACTTTTGTTACAGATCATAAATTTGTTAGCTTTTCGAGGTATTTTGTGTGGCTTGTACCACATGTGACAAGAAAGTTCTTCGGACTCTTCTAAGCAGAACAGGGCATGTTTGCGTCTGGTGGAGGGTATGCATTCTATTAAGTTATCTGTGATGCACGATTTTCTGAAACGGCAAAATAATTTGGGAATGCTGAAGTTCTTCGGTTGAAATTGTGTTCCATTAAATGCCCTTTGGAAAGGCCATTCATAATGGCTGCAAATACTTTTTTCTTAATAACAGGCTCTTACATGTACCTTTACGTTTGAGAGCTATTTGTTAAAATGTTTTAAAATATTGTTTGTTTTACTTACCTTTGCAGTATGTAGAATATCTGCAGTTGCAGACCACAGTGGCAAACTCAGTCTATTCAAATATGTCTGCAGTTTTATTTGCGTTAGGAAAAAAAATAGCATTGAATTTGGAAATGAGTAGAAACCAAATAACCCAAGAGTGCTATGTATTAGAACTTGGAGGTACATGGATTACAGCAAGCGTAGTTTAACTGCAGAACGTCTAAGGGTCTGAAAAATCTACAAGCGAAATGTAATAACTTATTTTCAGGAACTGACTGGGAAAAAACATATTTTGTCCAATAGTCACTATTCTAATTTAGTAAAGGAAGCTTTTACACGGTGGTTGTTGCCAAGGTAACCACTTCCTTCATAACCATGTGTTCAGCATATGTGTATCACTTTATCTCTTAGCTCTCAGAGGCAATATCATGGCATTGCATTTGGGAAATGTGTTGTGGTTGTTTTTTTTTTTAAGCGTATAAAACCTCTTAACATCTAGAAGATTCATTAAATGATCTCACTCAAGAGAGACAAATTATTCTTTCGGGGTTCTTTTATGTTAAAGTTCTGAATGTGACTGAGTCTTGTTATCTCTTCAAACTCAGTGCAGAAGTAAATTTAAAAAGTAAACAACTCAGCATCACTATTTTATTTCAAATGAATACGTACAATGATTTATGGGCTTATGCATACACACAGGCATATATATAAATGGATTGTGTTTATATGTGTACACAGTGTGGATTGACAAAAGGAAACCTAAAGAGGTCTTGCCATCTTTATCTTCCTTATGGTTGATACATTTTGGTCCTGAATTCTATTAACTGTCCAACAACCTGGACCCACTCGAGACTGGGTCACTTGAGCCATTGGTATCAAACAGAAATATTCACAAGGGGAGTATTTGCGGTGCTGGAGTGATTTTAGAGAAACTATTTAAAATTTATTCCTGTGGAGCTTGCATGGTGACCAGCAAAGAATGAGTGGTTTTGCTAATTTACTATCTGCTGATAATCTCTAAAGTGCTTGGCAGAAGAGCTAATGTAGAGCTTAAAAAACGCCCCAAAAACCAAAAACCCAACCAAAACAAAAAGGGGGGGTGAGGAATGGACAGACTTGCATGCCTCATTTGCAATACCAATAATACCACTTTTAGTGAAGCTGAGCAACTCCAGTTTCTATAGATGTAGTAGAACCAGGAGTATGCAGCTTTTGGATTTTGTCCTTCTAATCTTAAAGTTAGATAATATCAGGTTTTATTGCAAGACTAAAACTAACAAACAGCATGGACACTTCTTGGGTAAAGTGTTTTGCACAAGATGGAAGAAAATCCCAAAGCCACTTTGAGTTCTCTTCCTATTGGCACGCGTACAAACTTTAAATACAATAATGAAAAAGATTGTGCTAACATATTTATGCAGATGTTTTAAACTATACATTGGATAAAATTCACCCTGTTTTTTATTACACTTGATAGTTTTGATGGTTTTTATTGTTTTAAAGCTTCCAGAAGCTTTTCATTATTTATTTGTATCTCTTTTTTTTTTGCCTTTAGAGCCTAAAATAAATTTTGGCTTATCTGGTGTTTGCCAGAGAGGAAAAGATACTGATTTAACAGCCATTGGATAAGATCCTTTGAGTAAGACATTGTCGTGGTTTAGCCCCAGCTGACTTCCAGGACCACACAGCCATTCACTCACCTGATTTGAGGTGAGAGAATTGGAGGAGGGATATTCCATACCATATGACATCATGCTCAGTGTATATATAAAGCTGGGGGAAGAAGGAGGAAGGGGGTGGACGTTTGGAGTTACGGCGTCTTCCTGAGTAACCATTGCATGTGATGGAGCCCTGCTTTCCTGGAGATGGCTGACCCACCTGCCTGTTGATGGGAAGTGGTGAAGGAATCCCTTGTTTTGCTTTGCTTGTGTGCGTGGCTTTTGCTTTACTTCTTAAACTGTCTTTATCTCAACCCATGAGTGTTTTCTCACTTTTACTCTTCTGATTCTCTCCCCCCATCCCAACCAGAGCAGCTGCATGGTCCTAGCTGATGGCTGGTGTTGAACCATGACAGGCGTGAGTGAAAAACAGTTAAGGTTGTCCATGGTAGCTGAAGTGTAAAACTTGGCGTGTTTCAAAGCCCACCTGGGCTCTTTTAGCCCTCACTCTCAGCATGTTATCTTATACTGAAAAATTTTGAGCCAAACCCAAAAAACATGGAAACAAATCGAAATGTTCTCATTAGATCATAGTTCTATATAATTTAATTGGTGCCCTCTTTATGAAGAAACTCTCTTCAAATGCAAGTTTTATTAACTTACATTTTCAGGCAAGCAGCTTGCTCAGTAGAGGCAGGGCAAATGACTTGCCTCTTGAAACTCCTTGTTTTCATAAGCCCACCAGATACAGTCTTTTATGACTTACTGCTGCAGTGTCTTAAAACTGCAAAAATTTTAACTCCAGACATTTTTTCTTCCCAATTCCAGAATAAATGTTATACTTTCCAGAAGTCTCATTCAAAGATCATCCACTTACATCTTACGCAGTGAATGTGCAACTGGCACTTGTAAGCCTATATAGATAAAGAAAAGTGTATTCGTTCTCATCATTGCTTCTTGTTAGCACTTGAATAAGTTGCCTAGACATGAGTTGAAAATAAAAAGTGAACACACAATTTATATCAGCATAACATGAAACCGGATTTAAACCTATGTTTTTGCTATTATTGTTTTTGCATATGCGTACTTTTTTCATAGTTTTAAGACTCGGGTTATAGAATTAGTACCTTTCACATAGTTTGAATTCTCTGTCTTCCCTTTACTCACTATGCATTAATGTCTTCACACCTCTGTACACTTCAGGCTTCCCCCTCATAATTCCTTACTTATTCCCCTCTTTGTTTTATGGTGCACGGGCTCATTAAACTCGTTGTTCTGTACAGACAGATGCATCTTCCATTTAATCCATATTTGATGCTTTTTACACTTGATCTTTTGAATGTTTTTACTTGTTTATATTGTGACACACAGTACCCTTTTCAGTGTGACAGTCCTGTTCAGAGGGAGCCAAACTTGGCACAATGATCTTCTATACCCCTATTGGAAATCGGATCATGCAGAAAATTACCTTAGTAATACTGCCCGAGTTTCCTCTTGGAGAAAACTGCACAGGGTGTTTCTAGAGGAGAGCCTTTGAGGCAGGTGCACATTGTGGAGGGTGCCAAACTGTCCCTGTCAGTACAGATTTGTAGGTACTCAACATTTTTCAGAACCTTACCATAAGAGTTACATATCCCTTAGTGTGTTCCAGTTTCAGTTGAGTGTCTGAGTAATATGTAATAGAGTTTCATACTCACTTTTTGCCACTGACTTCTATACCCAACTTTCTTGATGTAATGATTCAAGGACTTAGGCCACTCTTCAAAGAACATGCTTAAACACATAAGACAAGTTATATTAGGAAGAATTATAATCTTCTGATTATAACTCTGCTTTAAACCTATTAATTACCAACAAGTATGGTGTTATAACTAAACCTAATCAAGATAATTGAATAAACAAAGGGCTTTTTTTCTTGTCCTTTTGCTACTGTGTAGTATACTGGCAAAACTAGGCCGGAAGTGAATGTGAATTTGTTCTTCTGTCATATGCTTTAACCTTATTTCTGATAGGAATGTCATTTACTTAGTCAGTGTTCCAGAAAAGTCATGCTGTCTTGAGATCTGCCATGCCGACCAAAAGCAAAATTGTGCTTGTGTGGAAACACCATTGAACGGTGTCTCCCGAGCTATCCTTTGGTTGCATTGACTCTTTTTTTAATTTTCAGTGTAATCATCTGTGCTTCCTCTTTTACATACTTGTAACTTGAATGCAATAGCTTTTAACGAGCAAGTCCCCTTAAGTGAACCTGCAGTGTCGATGGGGTGTCTGTATTGGAAGTGGTCCCTTCTAGCTGTCACTTTTGTTACCAAGTGCTACTGTGCACCAGTGTTAATTAGAAATGTGTGAGGGCTGATTTAAAGACCAGGTGCTGAGCAAATTAAGAAACATCAGTTCCCTGCAGTGAAGCCATAAGTCCCTAGAGTTTCTTTGTGTCCTTATGCCCAAATTCCACTCAAGTTAAATATATACTTGTGTACCTGTTACTTAACAATGAAAGTTGGATTTGACTGTTTTGATGCAACACTGTGAAAAAGAACATGAAGTTTTCCTTTATGTCATTTTTGAGCATTTACAGGTTTTATTTCTAAATTCCATTCAGTTAGGTTTTTTCCCAGGCATAGTTTGCAGGTGTACTGTGTGGGTTTTTTTTTCCCCTGCTTTCTCTAGAGGCATCAGGATCTCTCAAGCATTCCTACCCCCCCAGCTGTGTTAATTAGCAATGGCGGTGCTTCAGATCAGTTGCACATTATGTTACGGTTGGATAAGCAAACCAAAGTCCAGATACTCATCCTCGCAGTCTACCTAGTGTCTGATACTGCCTGTGATTTTTGCTGTTCTCCAAGTGGAGTAACAGAAATAAGGAAGCATGTGGGAATGAATTTCTAAAAACACTTGTGTGAAAGCTAAGAACGCTTACAGTCTTTATACTATATTTCCCATTCTCAACTTAAAGTAGTTAGTTCTATCAGTTCTTTGTTAAAGAACCACCACATTGTACCATCTTTGAAATGAAGGTGGCCACTTGGTTTATGGTTGGTTGTATTACATGGGAAATCTCTTTGGGGTCAGTAACATCTGGTGGGGGGACAGGGGAGACAGGTGATGGCGATAGTGTTAAACCATTTCAGGTAGGCTTGCTAGAAGATGTCTGGCAGAGCCTCAAACTCTCACAATTTATCCTAAAGGTCAGTAGACATGTAGGTTTTCAGTTCTAACCGCAACCTAAGAATGGACACCATGGCAGTCAAGTGTACTACCACGTGCAAGGAATTAGTTCTGTTGAGCAGAAACTCAGGTTTGGGCAAATTCCAAGAAACGGGGTTTTTTTGTTGGTTTTTTTTTTTTTTCAGTTTTCAGGGAATTATTTACTGGTTTTGGGGTAAAGGTGAGTTTTGGAAAAAAAAAAAGTTCCGTTTTAGTCAAAATTTCTTGCAGACCATCCACATATTCAAGGAAAGGAATTTTCTTTTCCGTAAATGCTATTCCTCATTATATTTCAGTGATCTTTTTATGTTTGAAATTTGTGCCATCAGAGCTGTCTTTGAACACTGAAGAGATCAACTGTAAGGAGACTTGCCTGGAA
>NW_009648330.1:190158-190377 GCF_000708025.1 Charadrius vociferus
TTAAAAATAAAGGGAAAATGATTAAAACTATTTTAGAAAAAAACCTTGTTGCCATCTTTTGTTTGAAACAAACAGTTCATGTTTATACAAACTTTAATGTAGAAATAAGCCACCATTTTCTGAAACAACTACTACTTTGCTTTTTTTTAACCTATCTGTTCAGCTATTACAGTAGATTCAGGACCTGCTTCCACCCACTGTCTGTATGCTCTGTTCAGC
>NW_009648330.1:190389-203193 GCF_000708025.1 Charadrius vociferus
AGGTGCTTGACAGCTTCTTGGTTTGCACGGCTGGCATCCAGAAGTCCCAGCAATTCTCTTATCCTGCCACCATCCAGCTCCTGCACAATATGTCCTCTGAAATCAGAGTTCTTTGCAATCTTACATGACCGTATGGGGCTTTATTCTGCCTCCAGTGTTCAGTAGTTAGTCTGAGATTTATTTGCACATGAAAGTTTTGTTAGTTAAAAGAGTAAGAGATGCTCCCCCCTCCCAGCCTACAGATTCTTTGATAAAGAGAATACTCAGGGGGAAGAGAATGTATTTGGTAATGGAAGGGGGAATAAGATATCCTGGTATAAAGCAAAATTGTGCTGGCATATTGCAGCTACAATGGGGGGCAGTGTCTGAAGAAGTGAAATAATTAAAATAGTGATATTGGTACAGGAACAAGGTCCAGATTACAGTTATGAATTTGGATCTCAATGGAATGATCTATAAGTCACTTACGTGAATGGGGTTTTTCAACTGGCTTGTACAGGTTTTGGCTTCAGAATTTGTGTAAATCTCTGGGCATACATACACGCACAAATGCAAAAACCAAACGCAAAAAGCTTATTTCCGAAGAAAGATGAAAAAGGCTATCTGTTTTTTTATTGGTTTTATTTTTATTTTTTATGAGTGTGATGTTCTTTGGAGTTGCACATTTTCCCCAAAGCTGCCTCAGCATTGTAAATCATTACATGTAGATGATTCTGTTCTTTTGTTTTTCTTCTATATTTCAAGATTTCTAGGGCATACTGTATAAGAGCAAAAATCCCTCTACTGGGAAATCCTAGACTTCTGTTCTAATAAAGTTACCTAAATAACTCAGTAATGATTTTATAGTTTTAATTACTTAAAATAGTAAGTGATTATTAACTTAAAACTAATACTGTGTGGGATAAAGAATTTGAAAATGGGGATCCTTAAGGCCAATATGTAAATATATAACTCCTAGTCCCTAGCTATCTCTCCCTACCTGCCACTTCATCACTGAGAATCCCAGAAGGATCTCTAAGAGCTCTATCTGGGTATCTCCACAGCTATATCTACAGTATGAAAGATAATAATTAGGGTTAGGCAAACATTTTTAAAGTACCTTAGTGAATGCATTCCCCTTCTCTCATTCTCTTTCCCCCATCTTTTATGGCTTCTATAATAATAGGCTGATTTCCATAACACTTTATATTTAAGAACATTTTACTCTGTATTTCTGTGGATCAGTTTTAGAATGTAGTTAGAAGGCAAATTGTTTGTATTGAGTATTCATTTGAATATTTTTCTTTTAATTGGCAATTTAGCACTTTGGATGGAAAATCTACTACTTTTGATGACATTAGTGGCAGTCTCTGATTTAATTTTCTTTCACCGCTGGGAACCAGGAGACTTGTAAAAGTGCCTGACCAGTAGAAGAGTGGGAAGAATCATTTAATGTCAGCCTTAGGAAGGGCATTTCAAGACAGTTATAGGTCTGCTTGTGCAGTGATTCTCTGTAAAGTAAATAATTGTGAAAATTTAGGTTTTCACCAACACTACAGAAAATGAAAACAGGTGCGTTGATGACTGCTGTATTTGGAATAGTCTCAGATCAGATTTGGGTGAAAAAAGAGCTCTTCAAATTTTCAGCTTGTGTAAGGAGGGATTATGAATTTTCTCTTTATTTTTTTGGCTGTGGACTTAAATTGTCATCCAACATGTGAAAGACATTGGGAGAAAGTTTCTGTAACTACAAACTGAGATTACGATAGTGTCAAAGCAAATCAAGGTGCAATTTAGCAGCAAAACAGCTGAGGAGAATGTGATTGAAATGGTGACCATGCTCTGATTTTACTATGGTCTGCTGTTACAGAGGAGTTTTTTCGCTTTCAAGTCGAGCTTTCCAAACAATACGTGTTATAAACTGTATTTTTTCCAAATATGTAATTATACAGTAAATCAACCATTAACACTGTTGCTCCAGATTAGGATTATTGTGTATATTCTCTATCTTGCCTTGTTCATTTGTTAAGAAAAGATGAATTAGTTTTATGAAAGCAATGGGCAGGTTTTCAGTTTGCATAACCTGAACAAAAATTGTAAGGTTTTAGTACAAATATGTTCTACATTTGATAGAGACTGGTATCTCTTGATTTGGAAGAAATAATATGGTCTCAGCAACAAAAATATTGGCCTCTGAATTTTTTTTTTCTGATTTTATTTTTTTTTTACTTAACAGATTTCCTTTGAATATTTCTTCATTTGAAGAATCTCATGCACTAATTGAAGAGGTTAGGTTTGTACCTGCTCACTTCATTAACAGCTGTTACTAATTAGTGGAGCTTAGTCATTAAGGAACCTGCTGGGGTTTGAGGAGAACAATTTATATTTTTTCATGGCACTTAAGCACACAGTACGCTTGTGAGTGGAAGAGTTTCATGTGGGAGCACTCAGGTCTAGCATTATTAGCATATCTACAGTGGCTAAACTGGAGCTACAGATTAATAGCCCCAGGACAGGAGGCTCAGGAGAGACCTAGACCTCGAGTAGGTGCTCCAGGAGGGGTGATCAGAGCAGCCTTTTGGGCTGTAGTTGTGCCTGCAGCAGGCAGTGGCGTGTGGCCTCCTTCCTTTTTACTTGGTGAAGTTGCATTGTTTCAAGCTCTAGCCTCAAGCAGTCTTTGGACAACAATTTTCATTAAGCCTCAGTATAAGGACAATACAATATCTCAGAAGAGTATGGGGGAAGAGAATTTCTTCTTCCTGGGTTGTTCAGGGCACATCAGGCTGGGTACACATGGTGTAATCCATTTGAAAGGTGTGGGCTGGTTTCCTTAATTCATTATTTTTGTTCTGTGGAGCAGAACCACTTTCTCACCTTCCTTAATCTAGCCCCTGCTTCCCATAGGTGGTGGTATACTTTGTGCCTGTTTCCAGAGTGTGTTATTCTAATAAATCCCTGTGTTAATTCCACAAGCTAGGATGTTTTTTAGCGTATGTCTCTGTCATGCTCTTTTGTACAAGCTCTGATGCAAGCTGCCCTGTCAAGTGTGAGGACAGCAGTTTTGATTAGTTTCTCTGCTGGGGAGAGATGAAAGAGGAAGCCTTCCTGCTCCCTTTCCCCCTTGAGCAGCTGTGTAGGACAAGTCACACACTGTTGGGCTGACTTCAAGATTAATGTTACCCTCTTATGAGGTTATTCTTTCTAATGACATCTTATTTTAATGTACGGGCTTACATTATTGGGTCAGTCCTCAAACTTCTGTTGCATATGGACTTCCAGATCTATCTGGCTATGTTGGATTTTACCTTTAAACACATCTCTGATGTATGCTGTCGTGTAGTTCTTTACTGATGGTAGTATGCATGTCATAAGTTGGTTGAGTTCTTCCTCAGAACAGTTTTGTGACATTAGAAGCTGCCTGTACTTCAAAATATAAAGTATTTAAGCACCATAGAATGAAAGTGCACTGCAGTTTGGTCAGTTGTTGGAGGAAAACTGACAGTCTTTGCAGGTAAAGGCAGTATTCATGTATCTAGTCTACGTGGTTATACTTTAAACCACACACACACAAACTAAAAATTGAAATAACCAGAGGTGATCTAGTGATTGAACTCACCCAGTAACAAAAAAATAATAGAAAGTTAGTATTTAGTGGATAAACCACTAATATCAACAACAGATGACCACAGATGCTTGTCTTGAGCTTCAAAAAAACATGTTTGAAGGGATATGCCTACAGATAGGATGGGTGAAATAGAAGTATCTAGTAATTTATTTCAATGGTGAACCAAAGTGGATTTTCTATTTCCCTAGCTCTTGCAATAAAACAATAGCAACCTGGAGACACTTCATGCAAAGGACATTCTCAAAGTGATTTATTTATATTTTGTTGTTGAGAACTATACTTAGTGTATAAGCAGTGTACAGCATAGTTTTGAATTTATGTGATTACCAGTTGAAAGATGGGGAGGAGTTCCTTCCCTTGGGAAATATCTTAAGCATAACACGCATTGGATGGAAGCAGTTTTTCCTCCAAAAGCAACCCCCTATCTCCCTAAAATTATTTCTTGGATATAATTTTATAAGCCTCAGAAGTAAGTGATCTTCAGCAGGGATGCTTCTTAGCACTATCGAGAAGATGTCTAAGCTGCGTCACAAGTGGGGGAAACATTCCGAATACCTTGTCAGGACCTTGCCGATAACAATTAACAAATCTGCAACTCCCTTTTGTTTGGTGGCAGGATTTTAACAAATAACTCCTGGGAGTCCCTGAGAGGCCTTTCCCGGCACATTGCTGCTGACAGCCAGCTGCTGTGTTGGGATAGCTCATTAACACATACATTGGTGTGGTAGAACAGAGAAGCAGCAGCAGCAATGAAAGCAAAAAGAGGGAACTGGGGTGGGGTGGTGGATTTTCTTGCCTATGATGTGTCCAGTGTAGAAATCATCTTTCAAACTACCCATTTCATTTTGCTTGCCTTTTGTTCCACAAATAGTTTGGGTGCAGCGCACTTATAGCGGTGCATATCAGGTGCGCAGGTGTTCAATTGATCTTGGCTTTTCAAGGTACTTGAGCCAGAGTTATTTGTGGATCAAGCACAGATTATTTTATAGAGCTGTAATAAGACATGGGATAAGATTCTCTTCCTTATTCCAGTCCCTTTACAAGCCTGAAGGAGCTGAAAATCTCCTGATACTCCACTGATGGTGATTCCCCAGGCAGAAGCCCTCCCCTACAACTTGCAATCAGGGTAATCTCTTCCTAGATAAGCCTCTGTAGTGTGAGTGTGTGTTGAGTGTTGTGGGAAGTGACAGAGCTTGCTGCTGCTTCTTGGCTGGCGTGGGGGCTGCTGGAGGCCACAACAAGCAGGATTAGTCCAGTGTTATCCAGTAAGCTGCAGAAGGACAGACCTGAACAATGGAGAGCACTTCTATATCAAGAAGCGTTGAAACGCAAATTCTGCAACTGAAAACAGAAGGTTGTTGCTAACTGAAAAATTGACCTATTTTAATCTGGAAATGTCAAAATATTTTGACGGTATGGGAGGATCCCCTTCCCCCCTCTCCTAAATGTGTTTCAAAACCCCCTTCTGGCTAAAGGGAATTGGCTTTGCCAATTACTTCAGTTCTCATGGGGAACCACAGAGGCTGTTTTAAACTTCTGAAATCAGCTCTTCTGGGAAGTAAGTTGTGGCAGTGGAACAAAGGCCTAAGGATAATAGGATTTACCAATGGTGAGGAGAAAATACATGGCTGTCTTCATTTGTTCATGTTTCTGAGTGTGCACCCTGTCACGTGAAACCCCAGCCCCCTGTCTCCAGCTACACAGCCGCTGCTTGGGGCCGGGTACAGGAGCTACGGGTAATTTCCTTGCTGGGAATAGGGCCAGTGGCCTTACCTTCCGTAATTACCCTCTCTTGCATCTCCTGATGGATTACCTCATATGTCTTGTAGAGAAACTTCATCTGTCAGGAGTTTCAGAAATGATACAAACTGTGTGTTGGTCGTTGTGATGAGGGTGCCTCGGCGTGAATCCTTCCCTTGGGCACTACACTCCCATAAGCATTAGAGTAAGGACTGAACTGGCTTCATCACATATTAAACCTGGCTGTCGACTTCGTTTAGAAATGAAATATGGAAGGGAACTATATACATCTATGACATCGTGATGTTGCTGAGTCCTTTTCACTCTTCTTCTGCTCCTGCATCTTTAATCTTCTTTAGGGGGAAATTCATATAAACTGTAGTGCTTTCCAGAATATTGCTGCTGCTTTTTGCTTTTTTTTTTTTTTTACAGAGTGCGTTTCAAGCCTAAGGTTAAGAGTAAGAATGAACTGTTGACCTAATTGAAATCATTGGAAACTCTGCCTTTATGGGCAAACTTTCCCAGGAGGAATTTCTTCTCAAATAATCTGTTGAGTTCTCAAAGATTTAGCTCTGGGGGGTTATGCTAGGTTGCAAAGTACACTTGCCACATATTAAATATAAAAACAAACAAAAAGAAAACCACCTCAAAAAAAACCTCCAGCTTTCATCAGAACTATCAACAACAACCCAAGCAGGAATCCTTAACTGAAGTAGTAGTACTTCCCCTGGTCTTTGTAGACTCGCTGCCAATATAGCAGCAGCTTGACTTAGCCTGGTGGATAAGAATGATGCACTTAGAGATGAGAGGTTCTTGACATGCTGTATAGTACTTTAAAATGCTAAGTACTTCCATATTTGGAAGTACTTATCTGTTCGTTTCTACAATATCTTAATTTTTTTAAAAAAAGCCCCAGAAATCATATTAGGTTCTTGTAAGTGTTTGCTTTTATATTAATAAATCCAGGGAAAACACACAATTTTTCTGATTGATTTTATAATTTGACACCTGCTTCTTAAGAAGATATTTAAAACATTTAAAAACAGTGTTAAGCCATCACATTCATTTCTGCTGAATGCTATCGTGTGACAGTAACAGATATTCCACTGCCTGCCAGTAATTGTATTAACATTTCAAGTCAAAGAATACTAGAGAATTAGGACACACACTTTATAACAGTACATTGTTTCTGATATTCCTTTCTTCCTTTCCCTTGTAAGGGTGCTGTAAAAATTCATCAGTTATAATGTTGCTAATCTTCCTGCCATGAGGGTGAATTTCCTTTTCAGGATTTTAGAGAGGAAATTAATGCTGCCAAAATGTGTAAGATTCACAGAAATCTAAACCAAACAATGGATGACAGAATAGACAAACCAGAGGCATCAGAACTGCAGAATCCCCCTTTAACCCTGGCAAATGTGCTTTGGTCTGAGCTGGTGGGGAAAAGGAGGGAAATGAGCCTCCAGCCTGGTTCAGGTCCTTGGCTCCTTGTGTAAGCTGACAGTACCAAATTATCTCACAGCAGATCTGACAGTGGTGTGTATGCAGCGCGGCTTTCGCCCACTTCAGTCACTGTCCGACACCAACAGCCTACAGTGGTCTTCAATCTTTGAGATCTAAAGTAGTCACTCATATATTTTACAGCTGTTCCTTTGTGGCTAAGTAATGGTACAGTAGGACGTGTTACACGTTACAGACATGAGTTCATTGAGTCTTTGGAATTATTAGATATGTGATACTGAACTTTGATAAATCAGTTCAACAGTTAAAATTTACTTAAACAGAATGAGTGGGCATGTTCAAATATGTGACTCGCACAATTCTGTTCTGGAGTCAAATGAGTTCTGCTGTCAGCTTCGGTGCTCTGTAAGTTGTTACAGTGATGTAGATATGAAGGATTTAAAATGTCTGAGTTTTACAGTTCTGTGTTCAGCATAGAGGACTAATGATGGATGGCAATGAAGGGCAGGTGATGAGGACAAGTGATGTTTTTGGGGGTGGTTTTTTCGTGTATTTGTTGCTGTTTCAGTACTCAAGTACTGTACAGGATGTCAGTCCTTCATAGTTACTTTTTCTACAAACAGCTGAGTATTTCTACAGGCTACATATGGCTCTGGCTTTGAAATGAGGAAAAAGAAAAAAACGGGAAGCTCGTAAAATATGAAGTTTGCACATTTCTCAGTCTGTGGTGTGGACATGGTAGACTTGCAAAACTGTTTGATCCCCAGCTATCCCAAATACAATTTAAATGAGGTTATTTTAACACTTGCAACTTAAATTCACTTAATGAGTATACAGTGCTGTTATTTGGAAGGGCCAGATTCAGGCTGACTTTAAAGAGGGATGGTCAGAGACACAAAGTTGCAACTTTACTGCAAATGTTTGGAATAATCTGATAAATATTTGGTTTAGTCTCTGTCCTTGTGTCTACTGCCTGTGGCTTGTCTTGCTATCATTTTTTTGTCATTATTTTATTATCATTATACACACTAGACTAGAAGGCTAACATACCTCATTGCAGAAGGGTTCATAAAGCAAAAACATCTTTACTGAAGGAGAAATTTGAGTAAAAACTTAAAAAATTAAAATGTGTATTCTGCACCTATTTTTCTCAGACTTTGTACTTCAGACTTACAAACTACTTCGGCAGGTTTAAAAAAAAAATAATCAAGTCACCTTAAACTTGCACTGAATGTCACTGCTACAGAAAAGCACATCTGCTTTGACTGCGTCACTGCAATCTGTATGTAAGAAAAGCCACGCAGAAAAAACGTAGGGTTGATGCACTGCAGTTGTTCTATCAGTTAATGGGACAAAGACTCAGTTTAAAAGTGGGCTCACTTCTTAAAAAAGAATGATGACTTTTAAAGTGTGCAGTATCATAAAGATCTTATCAACCAAATATAAGTCACTCTTATGAACTCTTGAGCTGTGTGGGGAGGAAGACAAAACAAAAACCAAATGCAGTCAAATTTCATGCCAAATGTTTGTCTTCAAAACAAATTTTATCAAGTGTTTACTCTCTTTTGTTATGACAAAAGTACCCTTAACTGTCATAGCCCAGTGAATACCCATTTATTCCAACAGAACTGTGGATTTTTCTGACTTTCCTCTTGAAACACTTTGTCTAAGAGGATTTTGTTTTAAATGGTACACAGCTCCCTAGGTTTCTGTAATTTTGAAGATTACCTGTATATTCTAGTTTTTTTTTAAAAAGAAAACTTCTGGATTTAGCTGAAGAGTGATCAAGTTCTAATTAATCCATTAAAAAGCAGTGAGATGATCCTGAGTTCAGACCACTGTTTTGATTGTAATTTGGACTACTGTGTTTAACTAGAAGATAAATGAGTTTGAGTGGGGAATTCCTTACTTTTGTGCTAAACAAGGCCATGTTTATGGAATATTTTAAAATAAATAATTTTGATAAAATTAAATACTACTTTTGTCACAGAGGCTCTTGAATTATTTTATAAGGTTGCAAACTAAGATCTCTTAGTGATATGTAATGAGATATTACATTGTTTTACCAAGTAACACCACTCAGGTCCCACTCTTTCTACTTTTACCTTTAGTCCTGTCTAAATTCTTTAAATGTCAGTGGTAGGTAGCAGTGTGCTGGGAGCAGTCACTCGTATCCTTGGAAAACACGCTGTGCTATCCCAGCAGTGCCAAGCATGAGGAGAATCACAGAATCAGAGAAATGTTATGGCTGGAAAAGACCTTTAAGATCATCAAGTCCAACCATTATCTGTCTCTACCATGCCCACTTCTAAACCACATCCCTGAGCACCATATCTAGGTGGCTTTTAAATATCTCTAAGGATGGCGATTCAACCACTTGCCTGGGCAGCCTGTTCTAGTCTTTGATAACTCCTTCAGTGTTGAAGTTTTTCTTAATGCCATAACTTGTTTCCTAGTTGCAACTTGTGAGAAGAGACCAATGCTCACCTCTCTACAATCTCCTTTCAAGTAGTTGTAGAGAGCAATAAAGCCTTCCTTCAGCCTCCTCCTCTTCAGACTAAGTAACCCCAAGTCCCTCAGCTACTCCTTATAAGAATTATTCTCAAGCTATGCAATTTTTCCACTGACACAAATGGATAAAGACTCCTAAGAGGTAGTTTCTCTGTGTTCTCTATCTGGGTTTTCATTTCTGAGGCATTTACTGGAATAAGCTAAGGATGAAATACCACCTGCTCTGACCAGATGGTAAGTTTGCGGGACTTTATTAGATGGAGCTGCATGAGTGTTTTGTACAAACAGGGGTGGAGATGATCACTTTTACTCCCAGTCTCATTCCTTTGCCATAAATATTGCATAGTGGGTCAGGAGCTTATTAAGTATATGCAAAGCTTATTAAGTTTTCTGGCTCTCATTCACTGAATATAGTCAATTATACATCAGCATTGCTATTGGTCTGCGTGGTCTGGTCTCTGTGTTACACGTACTTTGTAAAACTCCTAGAAAAGAGGGTTTCATTCTACTTGGATACATTAACATTAAAACTTTAGAACCTTGTACTTGGTTTTGACTAACGGAGTGTTTAGCCAGTCTCTCTCATCTCTGACAGTGGCCAAAAGTGGATGTCCTAGAATGAGTAAGAATAAGATGGATGTGCTGCTTCCCGTATACTTTCTGATCGTGTGACTGGTTTGGACATTGCTGTTAGGATGTTCATTTTGTTTTGATAGATTTTTGTTGGGGTTTTTTCTGTCTGAACTTGTGCGGCTTTTCCCTGAGCTTGGATCTTCCTGGCTCCTCTTTGTCTAGGAGTCACAATAGCTACTGAGTAGTCTTCAGGTGTTATAACAGTTTTAAGCAATATTATTAGATGTTATTGTTAATTAAACTGTTTCCTCCCTGAGTTCCTTTTGAATTCTTGGCTGAGTATAAGCCAGTTCTGGGAGTCTGGAAGTTTGTCTAGTTTTTCCTTATGTTCCTCAGAAGTTCCTTCAGGTTCCTCCAAAATAAGGGCCATGGTATGGGAATCTTTCTAGTCTTTTCCATGGTCAGCACTGACACAAATGATTTCAGTTTTCTGCTGCATCTTCAAGAGCTTCATTTGTGTACTGATCATCAGCTGGTCTGCAGATCATCTGATAGTATTTGTGTTCCTACAGTTTGTGTGATAGCATTCATGTTCCTTCTGTGTTTGAAGAAAGATTTATGAACAGTTCTGAGTCCTGCTGATAACTTTTGCTTGAATTTGTTTTTGTGTACCTTGGATTGCTCTTTTTAATCCTTAGTGTGTGTTGTTGTTTTTTTTTTTTTTTTTAAATTCATCGTTGCCTCAGCTTTCTGAGTTACTTCTTGTTTCAGAGAGCCTTCCTTACCCTTCTATTTAGCCATGCTGGATTCATTCTGCCATTCGTCTTTGTTGATAGTGAGACCCTTCATTGGTAAGATTTTGAACCACACTCAGTGTGTCAGTCTTTCACAATGTGAGGTTGCAACTCTTTTTGTGGGACCTCTAACTAGCAGGTCCATGAAACCTTTCTTGATAACACTTAATTTTTATCTATGAATTCTGTCTTGATGCAGCCTTCTTTGGTCTTCAGTCTGTTTCTTCTTGCAGTGCCTTAGATGAGAAGGGTTACTATGACCAGTCCTTAGCTGTGCTCAGTTCCACTTTGCTGTTTCTGTACAGAGGAAGGAGAAGAAAATTCCATGAGAAGAGATGCAGCTGCAACACATAAAACTACTCAGCATTTAGATAGAAATAATCTTCCTGTCAGATGCTTACCCTAGTATTCCTGTACAATTTTATAAATAAAAGATTATTTTAATATTTTTTTCCTTTTCCTGGGATGCTTAAAAGGATATATAACTCATGTCATACCCTTTCAAGACATGATAGTCTGTCTCTCTTCATTCTCAAGACCTACTTAAACACTCAAAACTATAGTGATCTCTTTTTTTTTTTCCTTTTTTTCCTTTTTTTTCCTTTTTCCTAGGCATGAAGTTATGAAGTTGCTAATCCGGTCTTTTATCTTGTATTCACAATTATAATGTCAAGATTGAATAATCTGCCTTTATCTCCAGGGTGACAGCTATGTAGAAACTTCAAAAGGGACAGTTTTGCCAGCATCTAAAGACTCTTGTTAATTACTATATCTTGAAGTAATGTGAAATAAAGCAGGATGAAAAATGATATTTCTCTTTGACAACCTTGTAAAAATATCAGTGATGAAGCAGTACATTTTAAGTACTTTAAGAATTCATTTAACTGAGATCAAGACCATTCTGATCATGGTACAGGTTAATCTCTACAAGATACATTATAGAAAGACACGTGTGTGTGGCACTGGTGGTTTAGAAAGCTCATCATTGGAAATGAAATAATTTGCTTCTATTTTCCTATTGAAATTGACTGAGACGAGTTAGTAATAAAAGAGCTTGAAGAAGCGCAGAAGAGCTTGTATTGTTATGTCTTCCAAATATAAATTAACTGTTTTTCTTCCATTTTCATAAACTTTTTGTAGTTCACATAGTTCATATTCCAGTTCTCCACTGTTTTCACTACTGTTGGCCCTACATGACCTAATTTCTGTAAAGCCAGATTGTATATATTAATATTACCTGTAGCAAGCACCGTTATCAGCAGAGAATACTAATAGTGTATTAACTATATGTTTCTGCAGATTGGGGTTTGAAGTACTAGTTCTGCATCGAGTGCAGGTTTGTCTGCATGCTGCTGCTGGAGAGTCAGAGGCCAAGCGAAGCTGTTGAGATCAGTCAGTGGAGTAGTACTTCCTCCACAGGTTATGAGTGCCATATGGAAGAAGTTCTCAGACCAAATCCATAGAACTTAGGCTAGTCAGCAAAAGCTGTGGGTCAATTCTTTTTTTAAAGGTCTCATACATTGTTTGTCTCTGAAAGTCTGAGGAACATTAATGCAAGTAACCAACCAATTAATCTTAGTGTTAAACTTGTTAATACCAAGTTGAAAGTAAATACTTCATACAGACTCATGATAAGTAAAATCAGGCTCAGGTTTTCAGAAAATATCTAACATTTTCTATTGTCTTTTTTTGATCTGGTTTAATATAATACACGGTTCTTTGTATCATGAAATACATAGTCTAAACCACAGTGGATAACTGAGTAAGCTGAATTAATGTTGGTGCTAGAACATCATTTGTTTCATCACTTTTAACTACCTGTGGAATGGTGGCTTTGTGAATTTAATATTACCTCAGCAATGGCTTTGAGTTGTATTTGAATAACAGTTACACCAGACTACTAGCCATCACCCCGGTATCCTTGCATTAGTAGTAGCCAATAGATAATGCTCTGAAGGAAGGAGATCTTAATAGTAGTATAAAGGGCTTAAGCAACTGTAGAGACTTTGGCTGGGTAAGGGGAAGAATCCTGCTCCTTGGTCACCACAGTTCACATCCCCAAAATAGTTTCCCTGCAGGAGCTATAATGTAACTCCGATGACAATTGTTACAACAGGAGCC
>NW_009648330.1:203282-238993 GCF_000708025.1 Charadrius vociferus
TGCTGACACCCCAGTTCAGCAGTGCTGTTCACCACAAGTATTTGCCTATTTGTACTGTATTCATTCATTGTGACTTCTTAGAAAAACAAACAAACCTACCTCTAAAAAAAAATAAATAATGAGAGCTAGAAAATTCAAGTGAGATAATACTCCTTCCTGGCAACACAAAATCAACAACTGTAACATTCCTTTTGTTACCGTGACCTTGTAATGGTCTCATCCGTAAGAAAACTGCACTTACAAAATCTCTAGTCCAGGCTTTCAGTCTGAGTCTCTCCCCATATAACACAAGGGAATGCAAGGTGTGTCTATAACTTCCCTCATTCCTTTTACTTATATAGAGACTGACATCTAACATGGAAATTGAGTATCTGGATAATTGTGCTTAAATGAGGGGCTCTGGGGTTTTTAGTGAAAGGACAGTTTTAAGGAACCACGAAGGTGCTGCCAAGAAATCACCGTGGTTAAAATGAGCCAAGCACGCTAACAGGGACATAGCAGTGCTTGCACCTTTCAGAAAGGAAAAGTGACTGTTAATACAAAAGTTTGGAAAACATAGAAAGTTGGGTTGTACATTGAATACAATGTGATTGTGGGGTATGTTTCAGTAATATCTGAAACCGAGAATCTCATGTATTGCTTCAGGTTGGGATGAAGTTATTGTTTGAGTTCAAGTTGTTATTACCAGGTTCTGTTTTAAAAATGCTGAGGAATTTACATGAGGTACTAAAGCCCGGGGATTTTTCAGGTAGTTCTAGTGCCTGAATAGCTTTCAAAAGTGAAACCTTGTACCTGCAGGACATCAGCTTTGTAGTGCAGATGCCCGTTCTGAAAGTAGATGTGGAAAATCAAGTCACTTCCTGTGTCCACAGTGGTGTCATTACACGGAGACTTTAGTAAAGCTCCTCCTCAGACTAACTTGTACGAAGTCAGTTCAAGTAGGTCTGTGCTGACCTGCAGTCAAAGCGGAGCCTGCAGTATTTCCAGGCACACTTATGGTTGGAAGCATTTTAAGTGGAAGCATTTTAAGTTTTCTGTTATGACAACTGTTGTGATATGCACAGTGATATATCAGTAACAAATCTAAAAAGCCTGACCTGTGAAATTTAGTGCATCCCAAAATTGCGCCAGAAGTCACTGCTATTCAGTGGAACTGGCAGGAAGAGAGATCAGCTGGGACACACCGGCTCCATCCCAGGGGTGGAGATGCAGTACTGTTCTTGTACAGCTTTTTGTATTGCTGTACTAAAAATAAAAACAGATTGCTGAATTCTTCTAAAATGGCAGATATAGTACAGTGCTGGCTTAACTGTTTTAAAATAACTAAGCTAAGTCATGTTCTTACTTGGCTGGTTCTGAAAAGTAATGAAAACCACGTTATATACATTTGTGCTTTTAGAAATCATAGAATATCGTATAATAATATTACTATGAGTACATCTAGGTTTGGATTTTCAGAATAACTTCAGTTTATCGTTAGAAACATGAAAATGGCTTCTAGTGGCAGTGAGTGAGGTTGCATTATACAGCAATATTCTTGGTAGCGAAAGAAAAAACATCTTATTTGTAGTGACTGAATTACACAGGCAAAGAGTATGATGGTTATATTAAAAAGTATAATTAATGTCTCCTCAATTGGTTTCACATTTTGAAGTGTTTTGTGTCCTGTAGTTGCCTGAACCAAAACATAGTCTAGGTTGCTGAACACTTCAGTGTATTACTGCTGCAAAACTTGCAGTAGTTACTTAACTGGATTTCTCTACACCTAGCTTTTCCAGGATTTTTGAAACTAGTTTATGTAATTCTAGGGAGAAGGAACAAATATTCCAATATCTCTTCTGGAATTTCATTCAGAACCTAAATTAATGAGCAGACTATAGCTTCTGAGCAGTAAGTCTGAGAGGGATAGTGAGTGAAGAATGAGAAACAATCAAATAATATGAATGGAAGTAATTCTCAGAGTACACATAAATAGTTGCAGTTATGCTACATTTCTAGGAAAAAAAAATTGAGGGTTTTCAGTTGCTGTTTGTTCAGGTCATCTGAAACAGGAGGCTGGTAACAGCACTGTATTGGCACTGTTCAGTGCTTCCAGGTCTGAGGTGGCTCAGCTGAAGTTTTTAGGGATGTATCAGCTTGTTGTGTGGTCCTGTGTAAAATTATATCTGCTGTAAATATCCAGGCACCTAATAAATTCGAAGAACAAGACTGCTTTTTTTGTTATTTTTTCTATCCCTTCATCTGTGGGAATTTATTCATGGTTTTAATTAGCCTGCCTTCTTTCACAAAAAAATATTCTTCAAAGAAGCAAAAATCATAAATATTTTAAAAGATGCTTTTTTGCTAGGTGCATCCTTTGGTTTCTAAATTTGTACTTGTAGTGTTTTTAGAAATGTTAATTGTTAGCTCATTGAGAACTTTTAAATATGAAATTAGCGCCTGTTTCTGAACTAATGGCAGGTGCGCGTATGCTCTGTCAGGGAAGCACAGATTCTTTCAAAGGCAACGTCAATTTCTTTTCAAGCATCTCAGGAAAAGATGTGTGGAGGTCTAGGTATTTCAGACTCTAAATGCATGGTAAACAATTGTCAGCTCATTTCTGCTCATCTACTATCAGAAAATCTGTTGCAGGATTATGGTCGGTCTGTCTGTCTTAAACAGTTGAACAAAAAATATGATACTGGCAAGTCCTAACCTGAATATTTAAATACTGAAATGTCTGTCATAGTAATTAACACAAAGTAATTAGATCAATTCAACAATACTGGCTATATATTAATTTAGTCCATGAACACCCAAATCTAGCAGAACCGTTACAAGTAATCCTTTTGAAGTCGATATAATTGAAGTTGTATATATCCTTAAGTGCTTTTTTGGATTAAGGCCTAAATACTTTTCTTTTCAAAGAAAATGGTGTTCCGTTCCTGGCTCTTAGACATTCTTGCTCATAAAAATAAATGTTGCAACCTGAATGTGGGAATAACGAGGAGGGTCACTACTTCCAGCTATTTGTGAGGCTGAGCCTTTCCACCCTCCACGGGTGGAAAGCCTAAGCACATGTGACTTGGGTCAAGAGAAGCACGATGAGAGAGAGCTGAGAGGAAGTTGGCTCTGTGAGAGAGGTGCTGGTGGAAGAACAGACTGCATTACTTCACAGAAAGAGAAGTACCGATGAACTGTGTGAACACAAGTTTGGGGTAAATACAAGTTCTTGTAGAGTAACTGTTGTAATGTAATTCCTTTTTTCTGATGCCTTGTTGCAGTGAAGAGTTAGCACACCTTTCTTTTAAATGCTTACATCTGAAAGAAAATCAGCAATAGCTATTCTAGAACTTATGCCCTAGAAATGTAAAATAATAATAATAAAAAAAGACAAACAAAAACCAAAACCAAACAAACAAAAACCCCCCCTACCCTCTTTCTTGAAAGCAATACTGTGGGTGTGATGCTATCGGAGGTAAGGGTGAGCGTCCTGCTCTGGAAGGGGCTCCTGAGTAAGGAGAGCACTGAAGAGAGGGAGGTAGTAGCAGAGGACAGAATGTTATGTACATTACAGAGATCAGATGGCTGACAAATTTGAGATTTCTTCTGTGTTCGTACAGGTGTTAATCTTGAGATTTTTCTCCTTTTCCTCCTAATCCTCTCCTTTTTTTTTTTTTTATGTACATGACATAAGAATTTAATGTGGACTGTAAAAATAAAGTGCTTGGGAGCTCTGGAATTTTATTTTTAGAGCTCTATATTCGGAAACCTTCTGGTTGGGCTGTACAAGGGCCTCCGCCTAAATTGCTGTCTCCGTAGATCACAGCACCTTGCAGGAGGATTAAAGTATAAGGAAGACACATATAACAAATACAGTTGACTGTCTCCAAGGTGTATTTCACCTCAAGCATTTTGCACATCATTCGTTAAAAGTAGTTGCTTTGACACCTGCAAGACAGTGTACATAATATTAATCTCCTGTCACCTCCATCTTATTCAAGCTGATCACTTTGGTTAAAACCAGAAATGTCTTCCAGATACGTAACATTCTATTAAGCAGTTCTGTTGGTGTGCCAGCTCTGTTCCTGTCCTTTCTTTCTTTCGTCTCTGCCTTATACGCAAGCAGCTTTATCATGGAGCTCTTCTGTATGGTTACTACTTTCCTCTTGGACTGACACATGACACCGTACCTGCTCCAAGGGCAGGGATTTTGCCACCTGTAACGTTGTCTTTCTGAGTAGCACCCCTAAAAATTCCCAGCTGTAAAAGTAGGAACATTACAATTTTCTGATAAAATTCAGGATGAAGCGTAATGCAAAGCTCTTGTCATTGAGGAAGTGCTAACGTGACTAAATCCAGATTTAAGAGTGTTCTGCAGCAGCGCTGGGATCAAAACTAATGGCTGTACTCAGCTTGCACTGGAGGCACAGCGCTGTCAGGATGTCGCTCCTGTGTTCGTGATTCAGACAGCAAAGCCTATCCTAAAGAGCTGGCACTACCGGATCGATGGCAGCTGTTGCAATGCATAATTAATGCAGCCCTGGGATGGAGTTTGAAACACTCTGTGTCAGTGCATGCAGGAAGGCTGCAAAATGGGCAGTGTTTTCAATAGCCAAATATTTATGATTAACTTCATACACATTTCTGCAAAATTGGGTGAAGAGAGGCAGGGTTCCCAAATAGTTTGTAATTGAGAGATTCCAGTGGAAATCAATGTCACTTTCATTCTCTACAAACACCAAAGGAAAAGATGAATTAATGTTTGCTTAAGCAGTTTTAGGCAATACAATACAGCATAAACAACAAAACGAGTAGAGAAAGAAACTTCTAGTTGGCTATTTCAGATCTAAGTAGGTCAAAAAAAGATAGAGGAGGAAGCAAAAGCTGCATTGATGTTTGGGCAGCGTGACTAGAGAGATGGCTTTGAAGCAAGCTGCTAGGTGAAGGCGGCTTCTCAGGGAAAGACTTTAGCCAGCAAGGTACATAATATTTATATAGAGAACTGCTTTCCTGACAGGCTGAGGAAAACAAAAATGGCTGTTTAATACAGCTTCCTTCTCAATGTGCTGGTAGCCTTCGCCATGTAATAGGAAGAGGGGTCTCCTCCTTTAGCTGTGACTTTGGCTCCAGCAAACCGAGGAGGTTACTGGAGCGTGCACTTGGTGCACAGTCATATCCTACCCCACAGCTGCAAAGAAGCTGCCATAATAAGAAAATGTCCAGGGGAAATTTTTGAAAAAAGTTACATGAAAGGAGAAAAGCAGATTTAAATAACTGTGCCTGTTGTCTTGTGTATTTGGCTTTCTTTAGCAGTACTGTGTAGCGGTAGTAGAGAATCTGTGGGCAGGGTGGTAATTATGCTATGTATATTTCTTTCTGTTTTTGTTTGGTTTTGGTTGAAGTAGGAAAAATATAAAACACAGCTGTGGGGAGAGAAACAAATTTAAAAATCTACTCTTTCTGACCTTAAACTTCATTCCTGCAGTGCATGTGTTTTTACAAGACTATCCCTTGTTGCGTATGAATTATGTAAATGACTTGAATTATATTCCCAGTGCTCACAGTGGAAAACTTGCTTCACGTGTGAAATCTAACAGACGAGAAGTAGAAATTGATTTTGAAATTTAGATCCTACTCCACCAGTTTTAGCGCTTGGATTAAATTAGTAAACTTTTATGAATTTTAGGTAGCTGAAAACTTTAATAGTATCTCTCTCTATATAAAGATATCTAAATATACTTTAAGTATAATGCATTTTCAGGACCTCTTTTTTGAAAAGCTTTGGATTTAATTCAAATATGACAACACATCGTTGCTAGGCTGAAAATAAAGAGGGTTTGAGTGTGTCTAGAATACATGTCACTTCTTGAAATTAGAGGCCTTTGAGAGATGTTAAGATCATTAAGCTTTATTTCATTCATTCTTTACGACTTCGAAGAGCATAGACTAGGGAGAGCAGCCCAAGCTTAAGTTAAATGACTTTGCACAAAAGATGTTTTAGTTGACAGTACTACAATATAGGACACTTGTTTTTTTTTCCTCTATCATGTCTGTGTCACCCTACCTTTAAAAAACAAAACAGTGTCTGTGAAAACTTGAGTGGGTATAGCCGTAGGCTGAAATCATCTAAGAAAACTAGTATGTGTGTTGCAGTAAACTTATGTTCTTCCTGATGTTAGTAATTCTTTCCACACTTTTGTAATTAGATTGTTTGCTTCTTCAAAAGACAGGCAGCCCAGTTCAGAAAGAATCCTGTTTCCCACAGGTATGTCTAACTTGTGGAATGAATAACCAGGTCTGTCGGGGAACTTCTTAGTGCTACGTTTAATTTCAACAAGCACTGATAGGTCTGGAACAGTGAAGTAGGAAGACTGGCTTTTCTAGTGGGTATCTTCTAAACAATCGTTATGAAAAGCCTGGAGAAATGTTATGAGGATCGCAGAGGCTCTAGTAAACACCCCTCACCCCCCCAGTCAGGGAATGATAGCTAATGGCCTTGCACTGAAACGGGCTATTCTGAATGTGGCTAATGATTGCTGCTGTTTCACTCCCGCTGGATTGTGAAACAAAGAAATTATGCATCAAATCGAATAGCTGCAATTTTGCCACACAAAAAGACAAATATGTCTATTACATGTCTGCTGTAACTAATTTATGTATACGTATCTAATTTGTTTATTAGTAGATAGACATTTACACATTTAAACAAAAACTAATTTGATGTGCAAAGAATAAGAAGGGAGATGATGGGTTGCATTTAAAGCATAACCCCTCCTCCCAAACAAACCAAAATCAAAAAGAGGGGAGATCTGGATTGAATTTTTTTTCCCTTAGTTTCACCAGTCAGTTTTGGGTAATTCTTTACTCTTTTCCATAACTCTTAGTGACAAGCATATAGTTCCTTTGCTTACAGAGACAGTACACTGTTGAGCAATATCTGCCCCATTTATATGAGTAGACTCGTTTTAATTGATTATACTTGAGCTGGGTGTATAACATAACACAGTGAAAAGAAAAAAAAAAAATGTTGTTCTGCAGAGAATAACTCCTAGTTAATAAATGGAATTTAATTAATAGTTATGAACAAATAATGATACGTTTTTTTGGAGCTGTGGCCAAACAATCCCTAGCCTAAGATTCACTTAAAATAAGTAAGGCACTCCCCACCACAGGGGAAAAGTAAGGGCCTCTTGTCACGTTATAGGCTTGGGTGATGCTTAAATGAACCAGAACAAAGGATTTATTTGGACAGAAGTTACATTAGGATTTGGTCCAGTTACTTCATATGTGTCCCCTTTTGTTGTCAACCGTGGAAGGCTGTCCCATAATGGGTGGCCCTGTCAAGGACCATTTAGGTATAACAGAAAGAGTCTCCTAGTAAAAAAGCAAGTAAATTTTTCATCTACCTACAACAATGAGCTGAAATGCTTGCAGGGGGGAAAACCAGAGCAGTTTGTTTTATTTATTTATTTTGTATAAAAGGCTTGGAACAATTCTGCAGTGTAGTTCTGACCTTTTCATATACAGAACTAAGTGGTAAGGGAAATTGGGTTTCCTGTCAGCTCTTACAATCCGCTATTTCTCCCCTTTTTCTTGTGGTCAATACTTGCCTTTTCTCTAAAGCCTTGCTGGGGATATTGTTATTTCAGTTAGACCATAAAGACCCTCACCTGCCACTGCCAACATGTTTCCGAGCAAAAATAGATTAGCTCAAATGACAGTATCCAGGCAAAAGTTCAACTTTAATGTCTGGTGCCTTATAGAAAACTAGCAGCATGCAATACATGGCTTAGCTGCGCTTCTCTGTCAATATGGGTTTTATTCAAGGTTTGCTTTCTCCTGTTCTTAAAACCATTTTAAATGCAGTGATATAATAGAATAGAACTTTTTTCTTGTAAAGAAAATACGTTTCTGGCTTGTTGTAGGATGAGATGACAGGAACAGGCAGAAGAAAAATATAGGATAATGACAGGGAAAATATTAGAAGTGAAAAAGATCAATTAAGTGCATCAGTCTGATTTGCAAAATTGATTAAATTAGGCAAATTTCTAAGCCAAAAAGACAATAGTATTTAATGGGACCGATTTGTGGGAGCTCAGATAATGAGTAAGCTCATCTGTACCACCTTTTCTTAAGTGATAAAATTCTTAGGAGTTGAAATTTGAAAAGTCGAATTAGTTTAAAATTCTCAGGAAAAGAGTCTGTGTCATGTAAAATGCCTTACAAGTCTCATGGTCGTTCATGAGGTGAAAACAACAGCTGTGCTGCAAAACTGTGCTTAAAAGTGTTTCGTAAGAAAACAAAATTAATATATGCCCAAAGATGAACGCCTAGAAGTGCTGGCTGTTTCTATGATTGTTGTGTAGCTCTCCCTCCCTGTGTCTGTGACGGAAGTGCTGGTTGTTTCTATGATTGTTGTGATCTGTAGCTCTCCCTCCCTGTGTCTGTGACACTGTAATTAAGGAGAATTAATTCCCATGGAGGCCTTGTTGAGACTAATGCTGGTAAGAAAAGGGGCTAAACCAGGTAGTTTCCACCTTGTGGAAAATAAACAACAAGAGGAAAGAGTTACGAGAGGCTGGAGTGTCAGGATATCAGAAGACTTCACATGAAGAGGTGGAGAATTCTGCCATGATTTGGGAAAAATGAAATCTGTGGGACCAAAGTCTGATCACTTTTTTCCTACCTTTAACTTCACATTTTGGGAAGAACATAGCGTTCTGTTATTTGTGGGAAAGTTGCTTTAGGGAATTGTAACTTGAGGAACATGGACTTAGGAAAGGTTCTATGTAGATAAATTGTGAAGAAAATTTCTTTCCTATAGAACATATTCAGCCCATAGATTATGACAGGTAGAAGAGGACAAAAGAAGGTGTTAAGAGATGGTGTAAAAACAGTCATACTACGCTATTCTATGCAAAACTGCTATATTTAGTGCAAGTCAAAAAAGTGGAGGTCAGAATGTAGAGGACAATGCATCTCTACAGAAGCTGTGTTTTGGCAGAGCTAAAGCCTTGGTTCTAGGGGCAAATCTGAGAAATGCTGCCAGTTTTAGTGAATGAAAACAAGCCTTGCAAATTTAGTGGATCAGGGAATGGGTGTGAGAAGCAGTGGTCACGTGACATTATTTTGTGATTATTGGTAAACGTGACTTTGACTTCTCATTTTAGTGGGTTTTATATTTGAGGTTTTTTCCTTAGAAGCTGATTTAGATGAGAAGAATAAAAGGTTAAATAAAAGGACAGAACTGCAGATAAAACCAGACATCTACTTGTAGTTAACAAAATATTTCTGACCAATCCAAAATAAATATTTGAAGACTTGAACTGACCTAGTTCTCTTATACCCTACCAACTGATTTTTATTTTTTTTTTTTAATTTGACTGCAAAACCAAAACCCCCTCTGTTCTCCCAACTGTATAATTGACTTTAAGGAGTGTCAGTAGTCCATTTCTCCTTCCATTTGACTTTTGTTCTTTATTTCTTGAATGAATGGTGCAGGCAGGTGGAAGCAAAGGCCTGTTGTTTTCTAACTTTTTTTTTTTTTTGCATGAATGGAGGCTCCTTTTACAGCTGACAACGTCCCCTTTAATAAAACCTCTAAAATTCAGTTAGGCTTTTGTTTTTATTTTTGACAAATTTCAGCTGGAATACCATAAGTTCAGTGAGGACAAGTAAGTCTAAAGCACCCCGTGCCATCACAAGTGCTCCTGGTAAGCATACTGGTGAGTTGGGATGGAGGAAGCTGGTTCTAGAAGCTTACCATATATGCGTGTGTGTGTTTATATGTACATGTGTATATATTTTTTTCATATACATATATATATGTGTGTGTAAAAAAACAGGATCCCCAGCAGAAGGGATTGTAGCCTCCTAGGCTATCAGTCAGGCACGGATCCTTAGCATTGGATTCACAAAAGAAATACACACACACACACACACACAATCTGAGGGGAAAGTGGCTGGGAAGAATCAGAGCAATGGAAATTTTATGGCCCCTAATGCTGAAGGGGTGCAGCTTTTTGGTAGAGAGAAGGATCAGAGGAGCTGCACCATTCCAAATGCTGCGCTCTCCTGTCTGGTGGAGGACTGACTGGTGGTTTCATTGTGTTTCCCCTCCCTGTTGTTTTCTTATTGCACTGCTATAGTCATTAGTCACTGACAATATCCTGCAAGCTAGGAGGATCAGCAAGAGGCCAGGTCAAGGATATGAGCAACAGACTACTCCACTGAGAGGACAGGACAAAGCAGCTGAAAAGACCAGAGCACTTAGCGGGGAAAGATGTTGAAAGGCAAAGTGAAGCAGCAGCTAAGTACTCCGTAGTGAGTTTTGTTTAAAAGTAAAGATGCAGCTTGTATTGTCCTGCACAAATTCCTCCAGGCCTTACTGAATGGCTTGACTGCTTTTTCTGGAGCGAGCTGTCCTTGTGAAGAAAATTTCTTAAGAGAAAGCGCTCAGATCACAGTGTATTTGCTATACCAAAGGGCATGCAAAAGATGGCAGTACTCAATGCCTTCTTTGCCCCGGTCTTTAGTGGTAACACTAATGTTCAGGAATCCCAGGTCCCTGAAACTGCCGGCGAAGTGTGGAGCATGGAAGACTTTCCCTTGATGGAGGAGAATCATGTTATGGAACTCTTAAATAAACTGTACTTACATAAATCCATGGAACTTGATAGGATACAGCCACAATTGCTGAGGAAGCTGGCTGATGTCATTGCGAAGCCACTTTTGACTGTCTTTGAAAGGTCATGGCAATCAGGGGAGGTTCCTGAGAACTGTAAGAAGGAAAATGTCACTGCCTTGAGCAGGGGGTGCTTAGACTAGACAATATTCAAAGTTCCCCTCCAACCTCAACCACTCTGTTCCTTGATTGTATTGAGCCTTTCCTGAAAATGAATGAAACTGCTTCTACCACTCCAGTACCTGAGGTCTTTGCTGTTGCAGGGACACATGAACTAAGCTGTTACTGGAACGATAAGGCTCTTACTGACAAGGACATACAAGCTCTTTGTTTGAAAACCTGTCTACAGGGCTTCTTTTTAGATTACGGAGAGATGAGATGCTCTGTGGCTGATCCTGTACTTCATAAAATCAGTGATTAAATTTCCACTGGGAATAGAATGTAACTGGTGAGCTCAGGGAGGGCTACAATATCATAAATATCGTTGTTGTCTTCTCAGGATTGCCTCAGGGAACCAGGTATTTAAAGTAAAAATCTGTTTTCTGCTTGCCCTCTGTGTTGTAGCTCCACCTGAAAGCTGCTGGACTTTGTTGATCCTTGGGGGGCAGCTGCTGAAATTGCAGTAGAAAGCCCACAGATAAGAGAGGCTATAATGGCAAAAAGAGAAGGCTGATCCCAATTCCTTCATTCTTTTCTTTTTTCTTTTTTTTTTTTTTTGTACTAAGCCACTTAGTACAGGGATACCTTGTGCTGTCAGATATTCTGTTCTCATTGTTTTGTGTTCATGGTGGCTAAATAGGTATTTACTTCCAAATTTCACTTGTTTTGGTACAGATATTCAAGAAATCTGTCTTTACTGTGGTGTTGAAGAGATTTCATTCCGAAGCCCTGCTTGTCTAGCTCAGTTAAATTCTAAGTTATTAAAGACACTAGATTTCTTATGTACATATGTGGGTTCTTACAAACTAGTTGTGGCCTCTACATGCTGTTGTAAGAAAATAAAGAAATAACATGAATACTTCAGTAATACCTGTTGATGTATAGTTGATCCCACTTCCATAATATGTGATTGAGTACAATGCTATGGAATGGCATCAAATCAGTCTACTGTGTTGCGATTAGTTACTCTGTCTGTAGAGCTACGCTTGGATAAGGCAATTGGTGCACGTTGCTTCATCCGGGCTTATAATTTACCTCATACACTAAATAGCTCGTGCTGTCTCTGGCCAAAAATGTACTGGGAGTTGAGGAAGGCTTTTTCAGGGAGTTAAAAATCAATGAGACTATGGGGTTTTTTTGGCTGATATGACAGGATTTTGTAGAAGTTCGTGTTCTGTTTTTTACTTGCAAGGGAGATGGCTATAAAGATGTCCATTGCTGAGCATGTGTTCGGTTAGAATCATTTGTTGTGATTCAGTTTGATTTTTCCCTCATTTTCATCATTTTAGTTGTGGAATAATGATGAAATTGTTTTGATATTTCAGAGATGCTAAATTGATATTAGAAGGCTTTTAACAGGACAGCACTCCATGTATTAGCTGACTTCTGGATTTTGTCTGGTACTGCCATATTACAGAAAGAAAAAATCTTTTATTCTTGAATAGTTGTCAGAGAGAGGAAATATTTTTTTTTTTGCTAACTTTTCTCTAGACAGGAGGAGTTCTCATAGCAAAGACATCACATTCATGCTCAGACCTTACTTACTATTGCTAATGAGAATGAATGTTTGTATTCCTGTTCTTAGTCAGTTTGCTCATTCTTAATTTGTTTATGAAGAAGCAGGACTGAATGTTCTGCAGCATCTGTGAAATATTAACAATTACCTCCCAATTACATCACTACTAAATAGCATGCAGGTTTTATTGTTGAGGTATCTGTGAATCACTGACAAAATGAAAAGGTTTTTTTTCCCCTCAGAGATTGTATTTTTAACAAATCACCCTTTACATGCAGAGAGCTTTAATATTCTTTATTATAATTTTAAAGAATTGCCTTATCTTTTCAAAATCTGTACAACTGCATATCCTTAATTTATGTGGCAGTTTCTTTGCTTTCTCTGGGTGTACAACCTGGTGTCTGAGTAAACCAGAAAAAAATAAAAGAGGCACTGAGAAGTTCTGTTTGGCTGCAAACTTCAGAGCAGCCCACCAGCTAAATTTTCTATTTGACATAAAGGGGTCAGGTTGTTACTGTGCAATCTCATGCTGGCCACAGCGGTGCTACCCAAGGAGTACAGGAAATCAATGGTGACTGACAGATTTTAGTTGTGGGTACAATTTGCTGCTTGTCTCATTCATTGCTCTGAGATGAAAGAAACCTGCACCAGTTCTTCTGTTGGGATAAAATTGCTTCTCTCCCTGTGTCAGTTACGGTGCTTGCTTTAGCTTACAAAGGAGCCAAAAAACTGCTATTCCTCCCTCCTCCCCCCAACACTGCCCAAGCCCCGCAAGCGTTCAGTGTGACAATTTAGTGATGGTTTCTTTTCCCATTGTTAGTTTTAGCGATACAGGTAGTCTGCGTACAGAAATTAAGCTTGAGCTGTTTGTAGGTCATGTAGCCAAGCTCAAGATTGCAAATAATGACAAATATATCGCAAGGTGTTTGAGAAACAACCATGCTTTGGGAGGAGCACTAACACTGGTGGGCTGCTTTGCTGGATAAAATGTCTGTGAGGGTGCTGCTAACCTAGTAGCTGCATTTGGGCAAGTGGGTTACGGAAATGATGGAAATACATATGTATGAAACTTACTCCCTCTCTTTCAGAGCTGTGACATTGCCAGGAACAAATAGGGTCTCCCAATTAAGGATTCTGTTGTGTCATTGTAGGCAGTGAAATGGGCAAGTCCTTTTTAATACTTAGTTGATAGTTAATTACAAAAGAGAATGTTGTGGCTTACAGAATCAAGAGCAGTTTTGTTTTGGTTGGGGTTTCTTTTCTGTCTGGTACACTGAAGCATCCACGTTGGTTGGAAAGTAAAACCTTCTAAGTGTTAGACTTTTTGCGTTCTGATACTGGAAATATGAATATATGTAATAACTTACTATTACATATGTGTGGAATAGGGAGAGGAGTACAGGAAATCAATGGTGACATATGAATATATGTAATAATTTACTATTACATATGTGTGGAATAGGGAATGTTGGGCAATGAATGCACCAAGACTTTGGGTATTAACATTACATTTGTTTTTTTTTTGTTTTTTTAAATGTTACTGGTTTCTAAGAGAATACAGTGAAGGGCTAGTAACAGAAAGAAATTTTGCAGGTATTCTATTCTTTCTATTTTCTGTTTATAGAAACTTTATTTTCTATTGCTGAGGCCATGAGCTGGGAACGGTGGAGGAAGAGGAAGACTTGCATTTTAGTCAATCACTTCAGTATACAGCCGGCTGTGGGGAGAGCAAGCACACAGTCCTGGAGTTTGGTAAATGAAGTATCTCCACTTGACACTGAACAGCGTTAGTTCAATAGTGCAATGTCACAGTCAGACTCCACCTCAAACACAGGGTGCAAGTCTGTTCATCCATGTTTGAGAAAGATGAACTCAAAATGAAACAGGTACACAGAATTGCTATGAGGTTAATGAAAAGCCTGTTTTATGAGAAGAGACTGAAAAGAGATTGCTCATTTAACTTAGGAAAATGAAGCTAAGTGGGATCAGAGTGCTGTCTATGAATACATCAAAGAACATGGAGGTAGGTAAAACAGGGAGGGAAAAGAGATGAGCTACTTAGTCTAAAGGACAGGCACAAGAACAAATGGGTATAAACTGATCATGAATAAATTTTAGATTGGAAATTAGAAGAAGGTTCCTTGCCATTGAAGGAGTCAGACTTCAGAATAGCCTTTTAATTAGAGTAAAAGGGGCAAGAAATTACTAAGGAGATCATATGATGCTGCTGATAGCAGGGGACTGGAATCAGTGAATAAGGAGGTCCATTTCAGCCTCACATCCTACATGCTCTGTGTTTTTTTTCTGGGAAGATAAGTATATAAGTTAGTTTTCCCTTTCAAAAGACAGAAGTGAAAGTCATGGCATTACTCAAAGCCATCTCATGGTACTTTCATACTGCAAAAGGCATTCTGAGGACACCTGTAAATATGTATCGCTATAAAATGTATAACGCTACTAGGCTGTTGGCATCACGGTATAGCTGGAAAATACCTTTGGCCTGAACAGATTTTTCAGGAAAAAAGATGTGAAGATGAAGCCAGTATGTTTTAATGTGGCCAAAACATAAATAAGAGCATTTAGTAGTAAGCATCTCCAAACAGCAGGGATCAAAGGGTGGGCTGGGAGGGAAAAAATAAATTATTTACTTTACTTAATAATATCTCAGGATATATAAAAGGTGTAATGATACTTTGCCATTCATTTTTCTTCAGCCTTTTGTAAGATTATTTTTATAGGAGATGTAGCAAAATATAACAGGTTTGAGACATACCAGAGGGCTGGTCTTAGAGATGAGAATAGTACTTAATTATCTCATTGCCGGGCTGTGTCCTTTTACATCTAAATCAATGCTACGTTATCCCAAATGGATAATTCAGTTATTCTTTGTTTCACGAGAACAAGAAAGCTGCAAAAAAGAAACATAGGGTGGATTTATATGATGTCACCAATTAAAACTAGTTCATGCTTCTATTTCAAATATTGATTCTATTACTTTATCTGATATAAAGACTTTGCCGCTTAGTCTTGTAATGGAGGCTGTGTAAGTGTTCAGGGTAAGATGAGTTTGTAAAGAAACACTTACTCTGTTCTTCAGGGCTTGCTTCATTGGCCTGATGTGAGCTCAAGCTTTGACCTTGTGTGACCCAGTGGGGCTACAGAGGCGCTCAGCCTCTGTCATCAGACCCTTCTGATATTAGCATGGAGCTATGATAGGCAATGTGAGCAGAGGAATTCAGAAAACCCCTTCTGACCACCACCTAGTTACTGCTTTCCAAATGAGACCGCAGCTCCAACCGTGAGTGGTGACCTCTGTTCTTGAGAGGCGGGAGCCAAAGGGTGCTCATTACAAGCTGGAACCAGTGCCTGCTGTGTCCTTGAGATAAAAGTCAAAGAAAACTTGTGCACTGGGCTCCAGGCTCAGGTGGAAGGAGTGCTTAGTGCTGCCTCTCAACTGCGAAAGGCTTTGAGAGAGTCTCCGCTTCCTATGCGTGTTAGTACAAACAAGTACTGCAGAGCGTAAATGCACATTTTGTTTACGTTTAGGTATATGAGAACCCAATCCATAAATTAGTTTGAATCAAGACAAGGTAAGAAAATGTGATGATACTCTGAGGGAGTTCTTTCAAGTTGTAGAGAGTATCCCTGGGACCTAGACAAGTGAAAGCCAAGCATTTCTGCTGAAAGTCTTTCATAAAGTGCACACACAAACATACAACTGTGTGATAAATATTTAGCTTTTAATAGCACTAATGACCTTGATGGAAGGTAGTCCTAGGAATTAATATGCACCTGAGGTTAATGGAATCAGCTCCACCCAACCAATCATTAATTCTGAGCAGCTGCCCTGGACTTTGATCATTAGTGCTTAAAAACAAAATCAATTTTACATGGTTTGGGGTACCTTTTGACCAGCAACATCAACAATTCAGATTCTTAGTTTTGAAAATGACCTTCCTGCTAGATATTTCTTTTTCTTCCTTACACTGCTTACCATTCAATAATGTTTAAGTGCAAAACAAAAATGCCAAATTTCAGCATGCTGTGTGTTGAAATGCCTGGTATATTAAGTTCTGAGGTGTGTTGATAATAAAGCGTAACAGCTTTTTACATGGAGCACTTCCAGATTTCAAAGTCTTGCAAATGGCAGTTCTTAATGGCTTGAAAGTATTTTCTAAACACTTTGGATGTTATGTTTGAACTTAATAATGTTTGAGTTCAACATATTATTAAATATGCTAGTTTTGTATGTGCCCAGCACCTTTAGGTAGTTACTTGGTGGTTAAGGTATTGTGTCCATAAACACTTGTTCTAATGGCTGTTTTTAGAAACAAGTCTTGAATTTTGGGGGATTTTGGAAATACTAAGCTAAATTTCAGAAAGATTCTAGTAACTTCAGGTGTTTCACTGCAGACCACAGGGGCCTAATTTTTCTGACATTCTACATAGAGATGCATCCTTTTGAGCTGTATAATAAAAATGTAGTATACATTGTAATAAAGTATTAATATTACTGTTAGCATTTTATAAAATACAGCTTGGGGCTGAGCAGACAAAAGTGTTGCCACAGTGTTGTTCTGGCATGAGATAACATGCACAGGAAAAAAATACTGATAACCTCCTGAACTGTGTGGACTGAATACTCTCCCATCCGTGTTAGAACGTAACGTATAAGCACATGCAGCACTCCAGTTCTAGGATGATGTGGATGCTAAGCTTCCCTGGGAAAAGAAGAGCTCTATAATTAAACTCCCTACTATATGCAGATCCAATTATGAAGTATGCGAGTTAGAGGAAATGATTCTGAACAGTGAAACTGGCTCAAGCACAAAATTTTAATAAGAACAGTCCCATTTTGAAAGCGGAGCGTCTGAATAGGGAACTCCCATCTTTTGTGTCCCAGTGCCACAAGGTATCTGATCTTACCTGCAGCAATACACGCAGCAGTAGCAGGAATCTCACAGCATGCCTAAATCTAAAAACTGTTGTTTAGACCTTATTGTAAAATGTCATACAGAAAAAGCATTTTTTTTTTGTGTACACATCTGTATATATATACACACATACATATAGTAAAAATAGAAGAAAGGCATTCTCAAGAATCAACATTTTGCAAAAATGGCATTACTAAAAGGCATTGCTTATTATGGTTATTTGTCTTTCTGTTTTAAAATATTTTCCTTTATTGCAGAATAAATTTTTTCTTAATTCCCTATATTTTATTAAAAGACTGGGAGTAGAATGCTAACCTATTGAATACAGTGGCAAAATATCCTTTATTTTCTGTAGGATCATAATTAATGTTAAATTTTTTTGTCAGGTTAAAAAAAAAAACACCACCACCCAACAACACAGGTCCAAAACAGAAAGAAAAGAAAGGACACCAGAGGAAATTAGCTTACTGAACATTCATAAAAAATACGTGTGGCTGTTTCAGTGTCAAGGCATGCATTCTAAGAAATTAAAAATGTTTCTTCCTCATGTTTTTGAAAGTATTTCAGTTTCATGCAGTGTTATTTCAGCTATATGTAAAAACATGTGCTTAACTTATGTTTTTGGTTTGCTTTAAAGCACTCTAATTCTCACATCTGTCCTTTAAAGTTTATCTTAGGTCTCCTCAAAATTTTACCTTTAGCGTGAAACTGTTTCTGCTTTTTCAGGAAACACCTAAAATTCCAACTGAAGTCTGTTCTACTCGAGGTTTTTTTGTTGTTGGTTTCACCTTAGAAATACTTAAACAATTACTCAACTGTAGTGACACTGCTGTCTGTTGCACTGTGAGTAAATTTTTAAACAGTTTTTGATTGTAGAGTATAACACTCGCACAACCCCATGAAAACACTCCTCCATTTAGCTCAGCAGAGCTTTATTAAAGCCATTTTTTATGGCACTGTTAGTTTTCACAGATGTTTGTCTCTGGGATTTTTTGTACTGTTTAAAATACCACTGAAAATCTTATTCTAATAACTGCTTGGCCCTTTGTAGTGAAATGATGGGGGAGCTTGGTGGAGGCTATAAAAGAAATTGTTAATGCAGAGAAGAACGTGCTCGCGGGCTGCGCAGCAGCCTTCTACCCTGCCTTCTGCAGCCCCATAAACAACTTGCTAACGAGCACCAGATAATGGCTGTGGATGCTAAATAATTTCTCTCTCTGCAATTGAGCTGAAATGTTTAAAATATGGTAGTTTATAAAAAAAAAGTCTTTCTAGGGGAAAACAAATAATTTTCTGTTTGATATACACCACCTTTTTAATAACACTTTATGGTATCACACGGAGGAGAAAACAAAATAAATTCAGCAAATGTAGAAATCGATAGAGAGGCTGGTATTTCCTCTGGTGAATAAAATCAATTACATCTTCAGAAGAGAGGTGTTTCTTTAAAACAAAAAGTAGGGGTGGAGGGGAAACCGACAAAAAAACAACCCGAAAATAAAAAAAAAAAAGAGGGGGAGAGAAAAGCCCCCGTAAGCCAAGCCGGGGCCGCCTGTGTCTGCCGGCTGTAGGTGTCACTGTCAACATGGCTTTGGGGTCAGGTGCCGGGGATGTCTGTCGTTGTAAGCCACCGAGCTGTCCACGTTATTGAATGAGTCGGCATTCAGATGTTCAGCATGCATGGGACATTGTCTGCCGGGCTGTTGGAGGCGCTGGCAGCAGAAGGTGACATCTGGTGACTAATGGGCTTAGATGCGAAAGCCGTTCCCACCGTTCGGTGGGCTGCAGCTGCTCTGCCCCCGCCTGAGAGGTGGGAAGCGAAGGGGAGAGTATCGCTAGAAAAAAAATAAAAAAATAAAAAAATCAATACTTCTGATTTCAGAGGAAGTATAACATGGCCTCGGCTGCAGACATTTGCCCAGCCCAGGACTTGAGATAAATGGAGAGACGACACAGCTAAGCACGGCGCTTCACTGCCTCTCCTCTTTTGCTTATCTAAACCCATCAACTTCTAACGAAATGGCTCCACCTCATGAAACAAAGATGGACTCTTTCCAGGCGCAGTCCAGGCTCTGCTCTGTGTCTCTTACCAGACGGGGCTGTGTCGGAGTCAGACTGCTCTGGTTTCAGGGTAACCTCAGCTCTCCATCATCTCCCTGTAATGCTTTCAAAACTCAACCAGGGCTCGCGCTGTTTCCTCATGGGCAGATACGTGTGAGGAGAAACTCATCTGTTGCTTAAATGCCCCAAAAGAAAGACTAAGCTGGAATGCAGTGCCCGTATATCTCATGTTTGATCCACTGATCAAATGTGATTTATTTGTCAGATTCTTAGAAATGGCAGAGAGAAACCACAGGAACAGCTCAGTGCTGCAGATGGTGGTAAAAACTCTGATTAGCAGATGACAGCGCAAACCACAGAGTGCAAAGCACAGATAAATTCGTGGCTGGAAGTTAATGTTTACAGCAGAAAAAGGATTTTAAGAGGGGCTTTCGGGTGTTTGCAGGGGAGGGAAAGGGAGCTGAGAGGCAGGAAAGGAACATTGCTTAGTTCTTGTGCCCTTCCACGGCAAGTACATCGGTGTGTGTGGTGTTAGGGAGTCACTGAAAAGAGCTGTTGGGAGAAAGGAAAAGCAAGGACCTGAGAAGAGAGCTGCATTTGGCTGTGCATGCACCCATACATGCACAGATAATCACATGATTTTCCATCATCCAAGCCCCTAGTGTGACAGAGGGAGGGAGGGTAGTCACACGCATCAGCCTCATAAAATCTGCAACAGCACTGTTCTTAATTCAGCCATCGGCTGCTCCCAGACCTCACGCAGAGAATTACAACGAAATTCTATTTGCAGACTGACATCCCTAATGCTGCTGTGTCCTTATGTTTACTTCGGTTAACTGTCAGCCCTTATAAAGTGCACTGTACCACAGCTGCTGCTGTGGAAAAGAAAACCCTCAGAGTAGCTGCTTTGGGGGAGATATTTGAGAGAAACATCAATAGAAGAAGCCGGGGGGGTGCAAGGGGGGAGGAGAGGAAAGAAAATCTACTTGTGTATCTGCACGATGTGAGACTCAAAACAGAGATCATTCAACCCTTGTTTTCAGCACATTTCTTGGTTTTAGTCTTGGCTGATAAAATATTTAACAGCCATCTTAGCACTCAGCATAGCAATAACCAAAGAACATCCAAGCTCTCAGCCCCCACTGAGACAGAATTCCAGTGACATGAAGTTTACTTTTCCCCCTTCCCATATGATGTGCCGTCTAGCCCAGCTTCAGATTTAATGTGAATAATAAAAAAAAAAAATAAAAAAAAGCTCCCCATTACAGCATGTCCTGTTACTGAAACACACACGGCTTTCTGGAAGTTACAAATTGAAGTATGCCACTGGCACTGCTACGTTTATTGGTCAGGTTACTGTATTTGCCTGCTTTTAAAAAACACAAATAAAACAAAGGTTACTTAATTTGGGTCCTCAATTACGATGGAAGTCCCTGATTAGGGTGGTATTATATTTTTTCCATGTGGACATAAACCACAATGCAATCTCTGCTCCTAGGAGTGTGTTTTCTAAATAAAAAATAAAATAAAATGTTGATGGAACAAATCAACATAGGAACTCTGGCAAAGCGAATTAAGTACCACATACAAGATTTATTGGTCTCAAGTTAGGAACTGAATAAGGAATAGTTGCAGTCCAGCCTGTGCGTTACTACTGCTAATTTTAAGATCGCTGAAAATTGTTTTTCTAGGTAGGAAATTGGGGAAAACAGTAATTAAAAAAATTACTTTTAACATCAGCTTTCCTTGTGGCATTTCATACAGAAATACAGTATATTAATTGTTAGACCATGATATAATGATAGGGGTTGGGTGGAGTTTTTTCACTTTTTCTTTTGGAATTGCTAAATACTGACAACTCCCATTCTGAGTGAGTAGTGTCTTTTCAACATCTTTGGAGGGTTGGCCTTCACAGGCTTTTTGTAAGTGGGGGCAGTATTGGTTCTTGAGATTTTTATTAGAGCTGTCATGGGCTTTGGTGGTTTTCTCTATGTGCCAGCTGCCAGAATGAGGAAATTGCACCATCCATTCAGCTGCTGTTACTGAATAAGTAAATAAGCCTATCCCTTTCTGAGGGGAAACTTGTGGTTTGGTGAGGCTCGGAAACTGCTGATCAAATACCAAGGCTCCAAAGCTTATCATTTAAAAATGATATAACCTTATGAATTTTGCACATGTAGGTTCCCATACTGAGCGGACCCCCACTCTCAGTAAAGGGTAGAACCAAGCCTTATGCTTTTATTTAAGATTACCTCATCGTTTTCCTAGATGCTGTTACCCATTGCGTTAGTTGCCACAGACTTCAGCTTTTCAGAGTCAGTTTTCTCATGCCAGGTTATCAGTATTGTGATTATGACTTCATTTTCTCTTAATTCTAAATTTTAGCTTTTACTTAGAATGACATCAGAACAGTCCTTAACTCTGATTCATGGAGAAGCTTTAGCACTTGCACGCTCTGGAGCAGGGCCTTAAAATACAGGGAAGAGGTAGTTGAAGACCGCAAGTTGAAGGAATAGATGAACACATAGAGAGAGGAGAAAAGAGAGGCATTGAGGAAGAGCAATAAGAGATGTAGGACAGACAGGAAGAGGTGGTAGCTGTTAGAGAAAGCCTTTAGGAAAAGGAGTACAGACATGGCCTGGTGGGGTAGTACAAGCAAGGCTTTATATGGTATGATATTGCTTAGGTAGTGAGGTTCAGTGTCTCAGAGGGAGTTTCATGATGTATCTGGCATTTTGGAGTTTTTTAAATTAGCTAAGAGTACCATTTTCTTCTGACTTCTAAAAGGTATTTTATTCTTGTTATTGGCAGGGATAATTCTTTTTGATGTCTTTTGAATAAATTCTTAACACTTGAATGAGAATAAAACTTGTTATTAAAATTAATAAACTAAGTCCTAAACATCTTTTCTATGTATATCAATTACTTGGGTTTTAATGATAAATGAAGTAGTGTTATAACTGAGTTCCTTTCAGTATTAGTGATATTTGAGGGGAACTTAAACTAGTTGCTCAGCTTCCCAAAGCCTCTGTTTTTCCGTCTGTAACACGGTGACAAGTTTTGTCAATTTTCATTCTCTGAATGAAATGGCAAAGAACTTATTTTAACAGAATATTTAAAATTATCTTCTTTTGAAAATAATTAACAGGTTCTCTAGAAAAGTCATTTTCTCTAGACAGTTTGGGAAGGCAAAACGGATCTGTAAGTGTGTTGCTATTCACCTTACAGGAACTCTGTAGTGTCTGGATAGTAGTCTTTCTAAAATTTTCTAAAAGGCTTGTTGCAATATATTACCATCCTCTTCAGAGCTTCTGGCCAGTCCTGTTGCAGTCATTTGCAAAGTTCCTGTTCCTTGCTGAGAGATCTGGGAAACGGATCTGTCAGCCTCATGCTGTGCTTTCAGGTACTGATGCTTGGGTTTTTTGTTACGTTCCCAAGTAATTAGGGGCTAAGGCAGAGTGGCTGTGGCTATGGATGTCAGCGGAGGAGGTGTTCAGGACACAGCCTGACCTTCTGTATCCATCAGTAACAGCTGGAGAGAGATAGAAGCGAACATATTCCTTCTGATGTGAAACGACTGCCTTTCCCATGCAAGGCTAAGAAACTCGTTAAAGGGTGCTAAGCTGCCCTGAGCTGAGATTTGTCATTGAGGGGTCTGGTAGGATGGTAAAATGGGCTGCAAGGGTTAGGAATCAAGAAGCATTTGTACTGTTCCCAGCATGAACCTGGGTCTGTAGTCTGTGCTCGAGCACGTAAAAAGAACAGTTCTCGGTGCTCAGCATTTTCAGTCACGTGCTGTGGTATTATCTCCACGTCTCTGTTGCTAATAACCTACACTACTAAACATATAGGAAGGGTAAAAATCCAATTTGATTTTCATTAGGTTTCTAGTAGCAGAGACCTTGCTAAAGGCATTGCTGTTACTAGCACAACTGGTGCCTTTGCCGATGGGGTGGGAGTGTCAGGGCTAGCGTGGAGGCAGCTACTCTTTCTCCAGCAGGCAACTCAGTTTGATGCCTGTCTCAAATTAGTGTTAGGGAAACAATACTGTTTTGAGAATTTGTTGTGGGAGTGGAAGCTTATATTTACTTTGGATCAACTTACGCTTATTTATGAAGAAGACTTTCAGAAGGTCCCATCGCTTCCTGGCTTGTGGTTGCTGATACTATGTAGTGGGGTGATGCTTTGGACTCTTCCACTGAACTGTGAAATTCCCTGTGAGAGAAAACACTAAACTAAAGGCAGCGTTGAATTGGGATGAAGTTAAATGTCTTTTAGCTGATTTTATTTTCTTGCTCTCTGAAGAGTATTACCCTCGTTTATAGAGCCTCTCCACCACCTCTGCTACTGCTGCATTTACAGATGTATGTACGTGATACCCTCATGGTTATTGGAGATGAGTTGTAATATTTATTTGCTCTGAGAGGTACCCTTCGGTTTCCTAACTGAAGTCTTGTCTTTAATTCTTGTGTGAAGATAGCTATAAGCTATTACAATGAATGATTTAACTTATTGTCAGAAATGTTTAGATCATTCTGCAGTTATGAATGCTGCACTGTGTTTTTCTAGACAAATGAACACAGTTAATAACATTACAATGGTAAGACATTTACTATTTACCAAAAAGCATTTAGCTCTGGTGTCTCTGGGGATTTATTTAGAATATCTGTATTTTCACAGCTGCGAAATACAGGTGGCGTGGGCTGTTGTTGAATGAGCATGACATGTTTTTCAAAGGCAGAAAAATGAAGTCAACAGTCACACGACTAATTGATAATCATTAGTGAGTTGATCTTTTGCACCAATTGTTGGTTTAAGGCTTGAAAAATCTATCATTATCCCTGACAGCAAAAATTAGCCTGGTGAGATCCCAGCTCTCAGTTGACTAATTAACTTCTCTAATGCTGATAGACTTCTACCAGGTACACCTAAGAAATGTAGCCATGGTTAAGAATCCTCAGACACTGATTCATTTGAGTGTCATCTCTCTTTCGGGAACTACAATGTCAGGAGAGAGGTGAGCAGTCTATCAGCACTGAAAGCGTTAAGCAAAGAAAGCACTCTCTCGGTTGCCTTAGAGAAAGGTGGTCATGCCTAAGCTAAAATATCTTATCAGAATTTCAAAAACCGACTTCTAGATTAGGGAACGGGCAAGCACTATCTTAAAAATTATATATAGCATTGTAGATGCTTCTGATTTGACTTTTTCTTGCAGGAACCTCCAAGTTCATGGTACTGGTGGAGCAAAATCCTTTTAAAAAAAATGCTGCAAACCTGCAGTGTTCATGTTTCTCCAATAGCTGAAAGTGGATTTGTAATCTTGTACCATTTGACTAATTTTGAAAAGTACATTTCTAATTCTGTAGCAGCAAAGTTATTAATGAAAAAATACTGTAATTACTACAGGTGAATTGAGGTAGTAGAGGTAGAAATACTAAAAATGAATTTTCAAGACAATGTGACTATTCCTGTGTTTCTTTAAAACAGTGTGACCAATTGACTGGTATTTCATAGCAAGAATGTAAAGGTCTTTCAGGCAAAAACTGACATTTACTATCTTGACTGAGGATGATCCAGCACAAATGGCATGTTAATAATGGTAAATAGCAAAACGTTGGATGAAAAGCACTACATGACACGCAATATGAAGATATGAGGTCCGTCTATTTTATTTCTTCAGACTTTTCTTCACCTCGCTGTAGTTTACTAAGCTGAGACTGAAATAATGATATATTTTATAATATTATCAAGTTATACAGCTCATACTCTGCACCCTGATGTCTTTCGTATCATTTGGGCACTCGCATGGCTTTGTATTGTAATCTATTACTATCACAGACTTTCTCTGGCAACCTAATGAGTTACTGTCATTAGTTTTATCTATAATTTGACCACATCTGGGTGTTCTGTAGGGACATGAAATTAATAATGTGCAAGTTCTTGAACACTCTTTGACATAGCACTTTCACATAACATCACCCTCTCACCCTGTATTTTTAAATACATTTTTCAGGGGAAATATTGGTATCTAGTGGTGTTCAAACATGTTGCTACCAGCTTTCAGTGTTGGTTGACTGCAGATATTCAATTGACAGAGCAACTTAATAAATGCCCGCTTATGTTTATGTATTAAGAGACATTACTGCCAGTGCTGGAATATTTCTCTGTTTTCTTGTGATTTCCCCTGCACCCCAAAAAGAAATAAACACCACCAAAACCTACAACACAAAAACTGGAGTGTGATGATTCAAGCTTCAGGAGTTACCTTTAACTGATCAGGAGTTGCTAGTATGACCCACCAGAGTCAATATGATTACTCAGTGCGTAAGTGAAACATACCTGACGGTCTTGATGGGTGGTGAAGCATGTGTCCCTCTACCTTGGAGTCCGAGGCAACTTGCAGTGAATGAAATGCATGTTTGTACTTTGGCCTACAAAACACATGAATGAAAGGACTATTCAGGCACAGGTTTAGCAAGATTAAAGAAAAGGTGAAAAATGGGAAGGGTCTGGATGCAATTGCAGAGCCACTCCAGTGCAGTGCAGAACCTTCTCCTCTCAGCTACAATGTTGCTACAAGGTGCGATGGAGAGAGCAGGGCCGGACTGGTCTCCCTGTTTGAATACCAAAGTATTGAAACATATATTGCCTTTAATTGTACATGTAAGTTTTTCATGAATAAGAATTGGCATGGTGTGCACTTATGGTTAAGTCCTTTTCTGAATTGGAGTTTAAAGAGTTGAAGGAATCTAGTCTTCACGCAATCTGAATTTCTCCTGCCTGCTCATGAGTATGTAAATGGTTGGTCTGTTACTAATGAATAAGTTTAGTCCCTTAAGTCAGAATGGCATAAAAGTGTTCTTTGTCACCTCAATTCTTTAAGCTCAATGATTTCATGTATTTGCAGAAAACCTTACTGTATAAGGGTGTTTTGCTTGCAGTTGTTTCTCTCAATTTGTCCTGCTGCCCCCAGTGTGCTTTTTCCTTAGTATATATTGGAGTAGATGATTAATTTAATTTGGATGCTCCTTTTGTAAGCTGTGTGTAAGAACAAAATCTTGTGTTGAATCCTTCTTCAGAGATTTAGGTGAAACCAGGATCAGGCCCTCAGCAGTTGCATATACACTTGTTTTGCTACATGGTAAGCACCAGTAAGTCATATACTCCAACGCTGGTCACGTATCAAAGGCTTTTTAGTGAAACAAAACGTGCCACATGAGAACTAGTCCCTTAGATAATTGCAGATGCTATACTGCATCTTGCTTCAGTACCAGGAGTTTCTACATTCCAGCCTTGGCTTTATCACTGGCACACCACATATGGTTTATAAACATACCTGGAACATCTCTGGGAACAACTTACAAACTGTCCATTTCCTCATTTGTAAAACAAGATTTAAATGGTTCACTTCACAGGAAAGCTACTTGCAAACTTCTGAACGCTTAAAATTCTCTGTACTATATGTACTATTATTTAACTGAAATATGTGAAGAAACCCAATGTGACTTCTAATAGTTATTCATGCAGTACCAATCAGTTCCTCTCTAGTCTCTCCCCCCAATTAATTAATTTCTTCTTGTGTGCCATTTTAAAATTATCTAATTACCTGTAAACAAAAGGAAACATGATTCTGGTTTTTTTTTTTTTTTTTAAATGGCGGAGTTTTATTTTTACTAATCTTATTAAATAATAATATTAATAAGACTTAACAGTTCTCATACAAAGAGAGAGAGTGCACTATAGAAAACATGAATACATTTAACCATTGTAAAACTGCTTGAGCCATTTTCATTTCCACTGTGTATTATGTATTTTTTTTAAAGAAGAAAATTAGACACGGGAGAATTAATTTTAACTTCAACGCTTATGAATTATTAATTCCTTATGACTGGAGTTATTTACATACTGAGTAGCAGTTAGGCAAAGAGCAACTAGAAAGGTGTAGGTTTTGCAGACTTTAAGAATCCAAAATAACAGGCTGTTGCCTGTGTTTGTTTGTGGGTTGTTTTGTTTTGCTTTGTTTTTTAAGGCTTATTTGGTTTGACAGTCACATTTCCATCAGTTTTCCTGTGTGGATATGTACACTCCTACATGTATTCTTGCAAAGGTAGTATTGTAACTTTGATATTCTCTGCTTTTATATCTACCTCTTGACCTCACAGTCACACATTTGCAGTTCTGTGTTTTAACTATACATCAAATATTTCTTTTTGGGCCACCAGTATCTCAAATTCAAGATCTCAAATTCAATTGCTTTCTTCCAGCTCTGCTTCCCTTTCTCTTCCTCGGAGTGACTTCTGTGCTGCTGTAACCATCTCCTCATTCTTTCAGCCCTCCATTGATTACCAGTTTGTTTTTCCAGAAGATTCAGCTCCATTCGTTACTTTTTAGATTCTCAAATATCTGACTCCTTACTTCTTCTATGCTGTTTTTTTTTTTTTTTTTTTTTTTCTAGTCTAAGACTGTTCCTACTGTTCCTTTATCCATCTCCTTCCTATTCTTGGCACTTGGCCATGTCTCTCTGTGGAGAGATGCTTCACAGATTGCTTTCATAGCTTGGTCAGTCTTTTGGGGAAGCAGACAAGTGTATAGATCTTTGATCTGAAATCTTTTTTGTCATAATTGTTTGTTTGCATTGCTAAAAGAAATTGCAGTTTTATTTAAAGAAATGTACCTTTTTAATGTATGGCTCCAGTCACTGTTACAGCTGTTTGTCCTAACTCATGCCTTAAAATTATAACTTCCTACATCAATCTGTCTTTCACACCTTTTCTCATGTGAACTGTCAATTGTTCCCGTGTTTTAAATTCTTTTCTGTAATTTTGCAAATGTTTATGCTCACCAATGAATTTTGGATCAGTTTCTAGAGCCAGTGAGAAGTAATGGTGTTACCAAGTGCCCATACTGTAGGAAGGTACAGAAAGGTCAGGTCTGATCTGCTGGACTTGATGCCATAGTCTTCAAGTCAAGTTATAAAAGTTCTGAGACATTAGTGACGCTGTAATATTACAGCATTTTATGTGATATGAAAGTATCTGGGGATCTCTGATAAAAAGATCTCAAAAGCTGTTCAAGACTTATACTATATTGCTAAAGAAAGAATACAGGCTTGCATATTATTCCTTCCTTAATGCCAGATGGATTAGTGTTATGATAATGAATAGCCAAGGAATTAAACATCATTTGTCACTTGTTGCGAAGTGTTGCCCAGAAGAGTAATCCATCATTGCTTTTTCACAAAAGCTTGATCTGTGAATGAGATCTCAGAGATATTACTATCTTCATAAAAATTCCTATTGCCACTATTAACATAAAAGCAGGCTAAGCCCTGGCGGTTTAGCAGGAGTCAAGGCAGGACCTAACTAAGACTTTTAATGAGATTACATGGTTTTACAGTAATGGGTTAACTTTCCTCCTAGTTACCGTCATGCATGACTATTCTATTCTTGCCTGCAGTGTGCAACAAGCAGATGGAATGGTCAGCAAGTCAAAATATGAAATGTTGGAAAGGTCACGATACTACAGGATGCCACTGTCTTTCTCATCTGTCTTACAATTAGGGTATCTTGTTGTTGTAGCAAGAGTCATAATGAGGACTGTAATGAATACACCCTGTATCTGTTCCTCTCACCCAGAAGCTGAAAACAAAGGACAAATGAATTTTTGCTAATGAGGGACCAGGCAAAGCAGCTTTTATTTATGTGAGCAAATGTTTCTCATTCATATAGTCATATTTATATTGGGGATTTTTCAAGAACAAAAGGATTGTTAGATGAAGCCCTAAACAAGGGGCGGTTACTCGAAGACTATTTTGAGTCTTAAACTCTTTAGGGTTGAAAAAAGCTTGGTGAGTTTGCATTATTTTAAAAAAAAAAATTGCTTAGGATGTCTACAATTAGGGTAATGGGCTTAGGTTCAGGAGACCCAGGTCCTGGCCACAGAACTCATGTAGAACTTAGTGAAGATTATTCCAAGACCACTGATGTGGGTAGAAGATTTGGGAAAGGTACCTGCACAGCTTCAGAATTCTTCCAGATATTATGAAGCAGTTGCTGAGGGAGTTACTCTATTACTGAATGTCTGTGGGAGGGCAGGGTTGGATTATGTGCCTCTGCCAGGCTGGCTTATTATAATTTTAAAAGTACCCATTTGAGAAGAACTACCTCAACCAGTTGCTCTTAAAGGAATATGAGATGCAATGATAGAACAAAGGAAGTAGTAGTCATCATATCAGGACTAAAATATTTACAAGAGTCAGGTGTAGTGAGAGATTACATTAATTCCCATGAAACCTTTTTGCCATAGCCGCAGCAGTGCCCTCGGGCCATCTGAGGTGGGTAGAGCAGCTGACAAACCTGTAGAAAGGTCTCTGCTGAGTGGCTGCAGCTACAAATAGAGCTGTTGGAGCTGAGCTTTCAAGGTGTTATAATCTGTAGAGCTGCAACATTATTTTGGTTTTTTTGCCACCGTGCAGTTAATGGAAAAGTACTTGTGAAAGATGGATAAGTTTGTGTATTCAGCCTTTATGATAGCTGCAAAATAATGAAGCTCTGTAAGTTCACTCATCAACTCTGGCAGTGCTACTGGAACCATTTTTTTTTTGTGAAATGGAGCAACATTTCTTTCTGTCATCCACTAACACTCAGGACCGACTGTGGAAGTTTTCTTTTCTTTGTAGTGAATGGAGAATGGAAGTAACAAAATACTCCTCATGGTTTCTTTTGGGTCTCTGTTCTTTTGTTTATTTTAGTATCTCGACTGTCTTTGAAACCATAGTTGCAGTAAGTTTGGGTGACTTGTATCAGGGTTCCATTACTACAAATCCTGATGTGCAGTCTATCTGTCAATCTGTGCAATGTTCTCATAACTTGCCAGGCAATGACTGATGGTCACACCTGCCATGCTATTAAGCATCTTTCAATCAGGTGAACAAAAGTATAGAAATAATGTCATGAAACTTAGTTTATTTTTGAAGGCCCTGTGTTATCTTTAGCGTTGTTATCTGGATTATGGTAGTGCCTACTAACCCCCAGCAAAACTAATAATCATTTCCTGATGCACCTAAGAATCAATGAAGCAAAGCAGAAATGGAATTAGACAGCCACCGTGATTTTCCCACTCATAGCAAGTGAGTGGCAGAACCAGAAATGTAGCCCATGTCCCGTGTTTTCCTGGTGTCTTCTGCTATCTGCACTAACTTTCACTAGAAGTGTCTGATTACACTGAATTATAATATTGAAGATTTTGTTCATGGTGTCTCTGTAATAATTTTTAATGATACGGTGTATTTTCTTGCTTTCTTGTCATTTATGGTAAAAGTAGCACTAAAACATGTTAAAGCATGAATTAAACTGTAACATGTGAACAGCCAGAGATTCATACACCACAAGCATTTTGTAGAGATAGACTTAAGATAATAAGCACAAACCACAATATATATTAGAAAGTTAATACTTCTAGTAAAGAAAATTATAGTATTCAGATGGCAAACTTTTTACACATCATTTAATGCTGGCTGGTTTTCATATGCACCTCTTCAGCAGAGGACCTCATGCATCAGGGAATGCAGTGTCCCAGGTTGAGGGGCGGATCCTCTGCATAAAGACTGTAACCATGGAATGTTAGACATTTACTACAACTAGATAAACATGGGTGATGGAGAAAAGCCTTGTGTATTTTATTCTGATTCATGGCAGAAGCTTTACACAGCAATAACATAAAAAGGTTTCAAGAGTGACTTTTCATTAGAGTTGCTTAAGTATTGGAGTTATGTCAATAGCAGAAATACATAGGAATTTTGCAAATATTTTTGTGAATGCTTTGTTTTTGATGAAGAGGGAAAACATCAGGTACTTACATAGATCAGCTTTTGTTGTGCTCGGGCACACAGTGTGTATTTTTGACTGTGCCTCCTCACGGGAGGAAAAATGATGGATGATATACAAGAAAACTCTCTGCTGAGTTATGTTCTGCACTTTTTCTGAAAGCTGTAGTATACCAGAATTCATTCTCGGTCTTTATCTCCCACAGCTCACAAGCTGAATCTCCATGATTATATGTAAAGTCCTTTGCACTGCCATCAAAAATCTTGTAGCCGAATCAGGATGTATTTCCTACAGAACATCTGAAGATCAGTGGAGGGAATCTTTCCACGAACTTCAGTGGGCTTTGAATCTCACTGTATCTCACTCTTTAAAGCATTACAAATAGAAGATCTGAAGGCAGGACTGTATTTGCATATCTCCTTAACCCCCTGAAATACTAGAGGTAGTTGAATTTTTATACCTTTTGACTTTCATGAGACTTTTATCCTTACCTCCTTCTTTCCTCTTATCTAATCCCCACCCTCCCCAAGTTTGATTGCAGCCCTCATTCTTTTTCACCATTTTGTGTTTTCTTCTCTCTCTCTTTTCCTCTGAGGGAGGAGGAAAAGGATCTGGTTAGCTTTACAAACTATGTTTCAAAAACAGCTACAGAGTGTGTAGAGCTAAATAACTTGGATATTTTGTATTATGTTAAGATGTTGTCCTTTGTGCATTCCTGAGTTAGGGATTTTTTTGTTAGAGCATCCATTTTTTAATATTTTGTCCCTCTAAAAATTAAGCCGAGATCCAGGCTGATATTTCAGCACAATTTCTGCTGATAAAATTAACACTAAAATGTCCAAGATCTCCAGTTTTTCAGAGGTACTAAGTGGGAACGGACTCTGCTGCAGGATTTGACCCTGAGTTTACATAATCCCTGAATGGCAAGGTATATATTCTTAAGGTTAAATCAGATAAAGTCATTTTCTGCCATAATTAAACTGGTGAGAAACCCTTAGAATTGTACAGTCAGTTATTTACCTAGTTGGTTGACTGCCTGACTCTTTGCTATTGCATTAAGTGAAGGGGAAATACCAACATGATCTTGTTGGTCTCAGGTCACAGATGAAACAGTTTCCGTAAAGCTTTTTCAGGTAATAATACTTGTTCCATGCTGTTGTAGGTAGGAAAGTGTTAGTGGGAAGGTATCCTGATATAAAAGCGTTGCTTTATTAGGTTATACTGTTGCTGTAAATGTTTCCTAATTATCTCTGTTATGGTAGAAATCTGAAAAAAATGTAAATTGGGTGCTTTGCATAATTTATAAAAGCTGAATGTTTCCTAATTAGTTCTGTTAGGTTAATGATATCGCAGCCTCATTTTTCCATGGCCCTGAGCAATGACCTTTACCCTCTCCATTTTTAACACTTTCTTTTAGTTCAAAAACATGTGGTGACCTTCCTCATCTCGAATGATCTTTGGGAGACATAATGCTTTGGAAAATGTTACAAATCCCTTCTCCCCTCTCCCTTTGAAAGTAAAGAAATGGCCTGCTTTATGCAGGCAGAGTAAAAGCCTGATTTATACAGATCCTCTGAAGAATGCTGGTGAAGTGCATTCCTTCAGTGTTTTCATAGAAACTGATGTGAGCTGCATTAGCAGAAGATGTGAAAATGGTGAGGGTGGGGGAGAGAAAAACCTCTCTCAAAAGGATTCTAAAATAACATTTTGCATCCTCGAGTAATTCCCAGCTCTCCCTGGCAACCATTCATTTCTTCCGAACAGCAGAAATTTGCAATATGAAAGTGGATTGGCTTGCTTTTCCCATGGGGCTCTGTATCTCTTCATCCACCGCCTAGGGTAAAAAGCAATGCATACGTTTACAATATAAATGTGATTTAATCGACCTCCCTGTCAGCGAGAAATGGCAAGCATATCAAACAAGCCCAAGATGTTAGGAAGAAAAAATCATAAATTATTCCAGTGATGAGTTTCTGAGCAGCATTTTGGACTACTAGATGATTCTATGTAAAGCTGTTCCTTGAAACAATAATTAAGATAATTCTGTGTGACAAGGAGAAAAATGTCCAGCTTTGTACGAAATGTGCTTTATGTTTAGAAAGCTGAATGTTCTCTATATTGATCAGAATTTCCCTTTGCTGCTGCAACGCAAAGCTAAAACTAATTGAATGATTCACCATCTATATTTCTAAGTCCTTATTTATTTTATCCTATGCAAAATCAGTTGGCTTCTAAATCAGGAAGGTGATAGGTTCCTTTATGGGTGGGTCTCTGTGGGAGTGTCTCTCTGTACATATGCTGTAAAGTCATCAATAACAGTATCTTTTTGAGCTGTGAGCGTACAGCTGTGTGGAAAAAAGACATTTTTTAAAAAAATATTTATTTATTTATTGTTATTATTTTGATTTCTGTTGCTTGAAAGACACTTGAGTTGTCCTGAGAAGATGTGCAAAATAGTTCTTTAGCGAGGAAGCACTCATAGAATCATTATCCCACTTAATATACCTAAAAAGAGCCCTTTCCAGAATTGTTTCCTATTCATAGGCACAAATGCATATTTTCTTTATATGATTTATTTCTTAAAAATATAGGAAAGGTGGAAAAAAGGTTTTTTTGCAGATGGGACAGCTCCCTACATCAATATGATCACAGTTGGTTCCCTCCCCCAGCAATGAAATTCTTTTTTGTTTTACCAGATTCTTTCAAGTCTCCTATGCTGTGCTTTTTTTTTTTTTTCCTTTTTTTTGTTCTTCTCCTCTTTACTCTACTACAGTGTGGATCAAGCCATAGGGACCTTAGTTCATAACTGCATAGTGGGATTTTTGGGTCCCTCCAGATCTCTTTCTGCAATATACCTGGTCGTGTCAGTGTAGGATTATCATAGGGACCAAACTGTGTTCAATTTGTCTATACCAGAAAGATACTATGACTGGATTTTCAGGCCAGTTCCCCTTCCTGACTTTCCCTGGTTGGTATTATTTTAAATGTTATGCCATTGTATGTATATCTTCACTATTAATGTAACACAGTAGCAGTTGGTGGAAAGCTTAATTTTCCCTCATATTCTTAAGAACAGAGATTTGGCACTTTATCTCCTTTCAGTCTACTTCATCCTTTTAATAGTGAAAAATGCTTCCTGTTGACCTCTGTCCGCCATTGCAATGCTTAATTTGTGCATTGTTTATTTTGGATTTTCCTCTTTTCCCCCTGTTAGAAACTTACAATTTTATTTACAGTCTCATCCCCATCATCATTTGCTTCACATCTGCCTCTTACAACTAAGGTTTTGGTTAAAAACAATTATGATCTAGTGGATTTTCCAAGTCATTTTAATGTTTTGACCTGGTGTAGTATGTTTCTTTCAAACTCCTTTGACAGAATGTGTCATTTTTGAACTTTACACTTGGATTCTTGGCTCCAGCACACTTTGAATTACTGCCTTTCTCCCTCTCTTGTGAATAAATTATAGTTCCTACCTCTTAGAGGACTGTCATACTGTCTCCTCCACTGACCTCATGTTCTTAATTCACTTTAAAATTTCTTGTTATTTAGCTTAACCTCTTGTGTAGCTTTGCTTTCTTCATCTGCAGTGTATTTTCTTTTTGTGCTCTCAGAACTTCGACATATAATCTTCCCAGTCTTCTTTTATACCTGATGTTTTACCTCTTAAAGGTCTTTACAGCGAGGTTGGTATCTCTAGTATCTTGGCAAGGCTCCAGTTTAAGTAATTACATTCTATCTCTCTAAATTCTTCTTACCCTTTCAATTGAATGTGATGGTCCCTCTCTTCCTGCCCTTCGCTATTGTGTGCATTGCTAAGCAGTCCCTGCGCTTCAGCCTGCAGTTTCCCTGCTTTATTGTCCTCTCTGACGTGCTTTGGGACAAAGGGGAACTTAAGATACTATTTATCATTATTTTAACATGTAAGCCATACCTCCTTTATGCTTTACTTTTACTGATTACAGGCTGTTCTTATTCAGTGCTTCTCACTGTCATTCCAATAGGTTTAATGTCCTATTTGTCCTACAGGACACTTCTGCAGTACTTTGGGGCTTTTGTCCAACGCATGTTTCTCTCCCTTTCTCTCACTTCTCCTGTCATGGGTTTTTATCTATATGTCCATAATACCTTCCCCTACTGCCTATGCCTCAGCAGGCATACCGAACTCTCAGGGCTCTATGCAGACTGCAGTAGGCATAAGGTCAGGTCCCTCTGGTTTTTTGGTCTGTGGCTACAACCCTAAGTGGTATCACTGCAAATGGATGAGGAGATTGAAATGTCTTGGATCTCCACAGCACCCATGTTGTACAATAGAGAGGGAGATGTAGGTCACTTACGGTCGTGTTGTTTCCCGTGCTGTTCCGAATTACATATCTTGGTGCAGGAATGGATGTTGTAATGAGCAGTATCTCTCGGTAACAACGAACAGTTGGTGCTAACCACCTGCTCCCAAAATGCTTTGGAGTAGAAGTACACCAACAGAGATCAGAAACGGGGTCCTCTGTTTTGTTAGTGCGTTGGCCTCTCAGAAAGGAAGGTGACTATGCCAC
>NW_009648330.1:239038-260420 GCF_000708025.1 Charadrius vociferus
GTTTACTTCTGAAATGTACTGTGTTGCAATGAACAGACGCCGATGACTCCTGGTGTAAAATAATTGCGTTGAAATGACATTTAGAATGAATCGGATGCTGATGTGCACTGGGTGGAACATAGGGGGAAATCTTAAGAGCTTGGCTGTTGTGTAAGTTTGGCTGATGACTTGTTATTACCTGTACGCGTCACGTCAGGGCCAACAATGAGATAATGAGGCTAGCTAGGTTTGGAGCAGCATAAACCTCTGGGACATCGGAAGGAAATTGTTTTTATTCCTCTAAACAGGCAAATATTTTTGCTTAAGCAAGTACAGTTTGCATAAAATGCAAGGTGTCTGAACGGTGGCTGCTTCTGCTCTGCGAGGTATATGATTGTGGTACAGTGTTTTACAGTACAGATTTAAAACATAGTAAAATCAATGGAAACATTCAAATGGTGATTAAGTGGCTTGAAAACAGAACCATGCTCATCAGAACACTTTTACCTCATAAAATCTTGTACACAGAGTAGTTTAGGGCTCGCCTTATTCTGTTGTACTTTAAATCAGTGTCTGCTAGCCATCTGCAGCCAGTGACATTTATCGTACAGTTTCTTTGAGCCTTCAGTGTTTCTCAGCTCAGAAAAACAAAAAAGACGACTCTATTAGTTCTTCACGCTAACATCAGCAGGCCCTGTTGCAAAGAGTCTAATCTTGGGACTGGATCACAAAGAGTGTTCAAGAGCAAGGTATATAATTAAGGAAAAGCAATAATATATCTGTCATAACCATAGAAACAGTCTAGTTGAACTGTAGGCATGAGAGTATCCGTGCGACTTTGATGCAGATCCATGTGACAGTCAGGGTGTACACTGTGTGACTGATTCAACGATAATAATTGAAGACTTATAGAGATGCAAAGCAGCATGGTGAAGAGCACAGCAAGTGGAAATTAAATACATGGTGGGGAGATATGTGTTTCTCTTGCTAACTGTATTATTTACATATTCAAATCTAGATGTAGAATCTTCTCTTACTCAGTGACTCAGCTGTAGCCAGCTATAATGGGCTTCCCCTGCCCTCCCCCAAACTGTGGTACAGGGAAGGGAAAGCTATGCTGTTAGTTGCTTATTGCATTTCCTTTCATTTTGATGAAAACAGTGCTAAAAAGAGACAGAGCTTACAAATCAGCAGTAAGTAGTAGGAAAACAATCTACTAGAACAATAAACACTGTGGCATTGCTAAAGAATGCAGTTAGAAACGTGGTGCATTTTTGATATTGCTGTGAGCAGATGGACTGCAAGCGCATTCGCTGCCAGACGTCCCTAACCACCCCCCGGCAGACGTGGCTGCATGGCAGGACGTTTGAGTGAGTGGCAGCCTGCTAACTCCTCCCTAGCATTTGTTTTTTAAATTCCATGGATATATAAATTTATATATTTTTTTATATATATATGCCCGATATTGGATGCTTTTAAGGTTCAGCTGGACAGGGTGCTGGGCCATCTTGTCTAGACCCTGCTTTAGCCAAGACAGGTTGGACCAGATGATCCTTGAGGTCCCTTCCAACCCGGTGTTCTATGATAATAATCCTTATGACAAAGCTAACAGTAAGAGTGACATCATACTTATGTCATATGGATAACCTGCCACTTCACTGATGTTATTGATTGGCGATGCAAACTGTGGCCCAAATTCTGACTATCACAGCAGTGACGGCAACCTCTGCCATGGGCACTGTCTCCTTCAGGGCAGGACTGAGCAGCAGACCTGAGCACCGCAGGGTGGATGCAGAAGAAACCGTGTGTTCCACCTGGTGGCTGGCAATTGCTTCTAAAAGCAGAATAGTGTTTGTCAACTGGTGGACTGTGGCACTTGAAGGAGAATGAGGGTTATTTAGAGTGGCTGTCAAGAAAAGTGAAAAGGACATTACTACAAGTCTTTTTATGACATAAAGCAAAACTGTACTCCTTCACACACCACCACCCTCAAGACCAAGTAACTGTCAGCCTGTTGCTGTGTGCAAATAGTATTTTAGGTTTTTCTCTGTGGTGCGTTTTTATTCCAACTCTTATAAGTAATATAAGACTGTTGTGGAAAAAATCCTTTGAATAAGGATACTTTGAAGTAGAAGTTTTGTTCTAGAATAGTAATTGTCATTAGTGACTGTTAAGAACAGCAAGACCTCCTATGACTTGTTGAAACAAGTGCTGAAAATATACCGGGCTCTGGCACTATGTGCCAGGTCTGGCACGGAGAACCACAGGGCTTAAAAATAATCCCATTATAGCAGCAGTTCATGACCTTTATTTTGGATGGCACCGGACCGCCTGAGCCAGTTCTAAATATCCTGGTAGACAATGTTGTGCAGAGTCTTCTCTGGTCAATCAAGTGATGCCAATATTTTTTTGTTCAAGCCTGATACAAAAATGTCATTTCTAGTCCTCAGTAATGTTATTTTCTGATAACATGTAAGTATTGTGGTGTCTGCTTTCTAGGAATATTTTTAGTTTTAAACACCTTTGTTTTCAATTGGGCTAGCAGCTACTGGAAAACATTTTCTGTATTTTCACCAGTTCACTTGGCACTGCAAAATTTTCTGGGAGATGTGAAGGCAGGACAGAATGAGAAAGAATGTCGTACACTAAAAATGGAAGGACATGAGAGAGATTTCAAAAAATATGTAGGCAAGGAAGGGTATAACAGCCATTAATATCAACATTATTTGACTGCCAGACTAAGAGGGTTTTGAACATTGGCTTGGTGCACATCTTAACACATTAAATTTTACTGAAAATAGGAGTTTTGGTGGTCTGAAACAGCCCGTTCATTTTTAACCTTGGTTAATATTTCTAAATGTAAAAAAAAATACTTTTAGCTAATACATGTACTTTGATTAAACCTTTAAAAAATATTTAATACTCTTAATTTAAAATGTTCCTATATGTTTTAATATCTTGTAGCAGTTCTGTGTAGTAAGCAAAGTAGGCATCATTTACAATTCTCTGACATAACAATGGAAGAAATGAAAAAAATTCAGTAATTGTAAATTAAGACATATAACTTTCTAATGTATTTATATTATCTTTCTGTAATCAGGACTTATGTGCACATGTGCATACATATCTACACACGATATCTGTGCAGGTGTGCGTATGTGTCTCCTGAAATACACAGGATACTCTCCCTGTTAAAGAGTTACTCCACAGCTAGGGGAAAAGCATTGCAAAACATGTTTCAGGGGTTAGATTACTCATCGAGAGAGGCTTTAGAAAAACAGCTGAAGTACAAATTGAAAACAAATTTGGTGTCAGTTATTTACATTCCTTGACTGCTATTTCCTCACTTCAGTCATGATCCACTTCTGTGATGGTGTTAAATCAGTCCATCTTGGTTGACTCTGCTACACTCCTTCCCACTTCCCGGCTTCCAATTTAAGCAGATACCTCCGGACAAAATGATGTAGCGGTACTTGCACTATTATATCTGAAGGTTTGGTATTGATAGAAAGTGTGTGTACCTAAAGTAAGTAGCATAAACTGCAGGCCATGAATCTAAAAACCACTCTTAATTGAACAAGTGACAAAACAAATGAGACAAGTAAATGCTAGTCTGACCTCCTGGTGCTTGCTCAATTAATTCAAGCACTCTTTCTTCTGTTAAATGTAAGTACAATACATAGAATTCAGCGTTCCTTGGTATATTAGTATATACATCTGCTCATTAGTACATAGGTATCAAAGAAGTTAACCATAGACACTGATGGTGATATATTTGCTCTTACTTCAGAGTTGGTGTATCATATGATTCCAGATTTATGTCTCTCTCTTTCCATCAGTATTGGCAAGTATTCTCTAGACATTTATCATTTTAAACTATCACAGTCCAGTGCATTTTCCAGAGACCAAAATCAATACTGAACTTGGTTTGAATATTTTTCTGGTGAGGTTCTTTTTGTAGATTCACAAGTAGAACTAATATGTGTTAAAGCTATTCGACTTGGCATTTCACAGCCTCATTGACATATTAAATATAGGCATTAACCATGACTATTAACCTTACAACTATTAAGTAATAAAAACCCTGCATACATATTTACTAGCTTAAAGTTATATTGTAACATGGAATATTACAAACCAGAAAATAAAATACAGTGTGGAAAAATACGTCAAATTGGACAGATCTCCACCAACTTTCCCAAAGTACTCTACCCAAATGCTTCACTTGACATGAACTGCCCAGGTCAGAATCCCTTTCCACTCAGTTTTTGGGCCTCTTTGGAGACTTCTTGGCAGTGCACAACTATAGAACGCAAGTCGGAAAAAATTCAATTAGATATTGGGTGCCATATTGTTATTTGTTTGGTTGCTCAAACAATGAAGCTGGTTTTGACACCCACAGCATGTTTCACTGAACTTTCTTTCCAGAGCTGCAGCAAATGGAGGTGATGTTTCGTTAAATGGAGTAAGGTCTGTTTGTCGCTAAGCTGTTGTCAGTCATGAAAGATATTGTATTTACCTGTAGCTCTGTTCATGGAAACAGGCTGTCTTCTGCAGCCTCCTGCAGGAACACCTCTAGGGACAAAGAGAGGACCTTATTTTTCTCAGAGATAGTGGATTTGGGCTGTCTGTAGACCTGGGAAGACATCATGGTGTCTTTTATTAGAATAACACATTCTGAGTTTTTTTTCTATGATCTTGATGTACTTTGGAGCTTCTGTCCCTTTCTTTTTTAAATGATAACTCAAGGACAGGGGATTCTACATTTAAGATTTTTCATCTTAATCACTATTTTGTTCTGTTCCTTAGATGGCTATCGCTTCTTTTCTGACTTCTTTTCTCCCTTCTTTATTACATTATCATCAAACTTCTCTTGAAGCTGTTTCTCTTTGGACTGCTTGCTTTCATGAAAGTGGGTACTGTCCTGAAAACAAGTCTTCTGATCCACAGGCATTTTAACTCACTTCTAGACTCCTCTGATCGTTAAAGACTATTCACAAAGGGGAAAAGTACAGCTGAAAGGAAAAATTCCCCTTAGCGACTTCTAGAGGAAATGGGCCATTGAAAGGGCAAAGCAAAGATACAGCATCCCTCAGTAATCCAGCCAAGAGATTAATAGCCAAGATAAAAATAGAAAAATATAATTATTCTAACTTCATTTCCTCTCTTAGAAAATATAAGAGCAGGCAAGACCTTCACAACCCTGATTCCCAGGTTTATATCTCCCTATCAGATATGCGTGACTTGAAGCACATGGAAGCCTTAGTAGTAAAACTAAGTGAATAATTCATGGTGAATAGCTTATTTGATGAATTACTGAAGCCCCTTTTTTCTGCAGAAAGTTTCTAGCAGATGACAATTTCTTTCAACTTATGTATTATTCAAATTTACTCAACCATTTCTTTGGGGTTTTTTTAATACGCTGGTTTACTGCAAGCAGCTTTCCAGGTACGGAGCAGTAACAGACTCTTGACACAGCAACTGGTCCCCAAAGCCACGTGGGAGAGAGCGTGTCTCCCAGTTGGCTGAACGTAACCTTTACACTGAGGAAAACTACTCGGAAAAGAGGCAATGCTCATACTTTGATCTTCATATAGAGAGGCAGCAGTGGGTTTGAAATTCTCTGTAATTCTTTTATAATCTTCTTCCTTTTTGGGTCACAGGGGCGTTGTATGAGGTGTCATTCTTATTAGGTAAAAGGCTAATGTAAGATTTATTGGCTGTGGGTAGAGTTCAGATTTAAATTCCTTCTGTCACATTTGTATGAAGTAATTGTCTGCACGTTTACAAACCTACTAGGAAAGGGGTCGGTCAGACCCTTATCTGCTGCCTTTAATTACTTTCATGTTGGGACTACATAGACAGTGTGTTTTGGTTTTATTTCCCTGAAATTTATTTTGCTCTGCTCTGTCAAGTGATGTGTTGTCTCACCCCAAATCTCCATCTTTTGTGCTGCAAAGACTTTACGTGCTTATGTGATAGTAAGAAAGAGGAAAATTATTAGGATTTGTAAAAACCAAATGCTCTGCAGGAATTGTGATGGTAGGATCCTCAGAGTCTGTTTTTCAACTGAACATTTGCAATAAGGAGCAGATCTGCACCGGGCTCTGTGACGACACCAACCTTAGTGAAGATAAACCAGTTTTGGAACTGGAGAGTTGATAAAATTGGCTGGCAAGCTGAATAAGGGAAGACTATTTGGTAGTGTGTGGACCAGGCTCCGGAAGTAGTGCTGAAACAGAGGTTAAACATTATAGCTTTTGTTCACAGTTAATTATTGGAATTTCTTTGGGGAGACTTTGTGGACACGGGAGACTTAGTTCATAGAGAGGGGCACAGTAAGAGTCGAGGGGTTCATAGCAGGTAACATCCTTTAACATTTGGGAAAGAGAAATTTGTAACAGCAAATCTCAGCAATTCATTCTCTAAATCTTTCTCTTCTGTTTTCTTAAATGCTCTTACAGTCAGCATAGTGAGCTGTCTGCATAAAATTATTTTTATTTTTGGAAAACAAATAAACAAATTGCCTTATACTTGATACACTGTTTTATTTTGACCATTTTTTTTTTTTTTGGCTCAGCATGGAAGGTGGAAAGTTATGAGAGAGATTCTTGTGTGAAGAAGGCATATCTTTTAGCAGAGATATCCTCAGACCCCATCTTAGCCTGTTCTGCTTTTACTGCTGAGGTGAAGAAATTTGTACTGCATATCCAGGATATATTACTTCAATTAATGTGGGGGAAAATTAGTATTGCTGGTTTCTACGTGAAACATGTAGAGGTAGGAAAGAATTGACAGAAATGGGATGCAGTAAGTTAGGGGTGCAGTTTAACAACATGTCCAACCTATGTCACAAGAAATTGTTTGGGATTTTACTTGACTTATACCTTCTGATTTTCCTTAGAAAAGGAGTTGTTTCCATAGTAACAGCCACATTACATGGTTCTATACTTATGATACCTCTGAGATAGACCAGCATTGCAAAGAAATATACTTCTCAATATGTCATGTAAAAATCCTGTACTTGTTAGCAAGAAAAATCTTATTTTCAGCAAAGTGAGACACTTGTTTGAGGTTTCTAGGCTACGGTTAATTTGTTTATATTCTCTTTTGCTGTCCCTCCCTCATTTATTATAGGTGGTGCTTATGTGGCTGCCTATTAAGATGCCTGACACTTCCCATTATAGGTTTTTGTCTTCAGCTGCTTACAGCTTTACCAAATATTAACTGTTTAGACTCATACTTTCTGTTCAAGGTCTCTGCCTTGTGCACAGTCCTTTTGGAATATCTCAAAGCCATGCAGCTATTTCTGAGAATTATTGTGTGTGTTGTCTTTTTTTTTTTTCTAGGTTAATCACTCGGTGGATGTTTTTTGAAGATTTCTGTATCCCTTCTGGGTAATAACCTCGTGTAGCGTGTGCCTTTTGCTGTGTGTCCATTTCCCACTCCCCCCTACCTCCTCTCCCATCCTGAAATTTCCCTCAGTTATAAATATCTGTGATCGCTCAGTATCAATGCTGTCAATTCCTGACTTTTGAATGCTTCTGGGAAATCTTGGTAACACGCTAACACATACATGTATTTATTAAGTGCATGTGTACATGCAGATACAGTGCATGTATTTATGAATTTAAACAGGTTCTGGTGGTTATCTGGAGAATGACAGGTATAACAATACTGTTCCATTCGTGTCAGACGAGTAAGAGATCAGATACAGATATTAGAATAATTGGAAAATGAAGACAGGACATAACTCTAGCTCTTAACAATTCAACTAGTCAATGAAGAATCCAGAGTGGTAAGGAACACGGTAGTCTGAGCATGTTAATTTGCAGCCTGTTCTGAAGCTGCCATGGAGACTATTAATACCTCAGACATTTCTTAATGAATTTTAAAAACAATGTGCACTTGGTTACTGCAGTTGAATGCTGTATTGTGATTTGTTCCTGTTAGAAAATGTACTGAGGTGCTATTTCTGAGGCCAGTGCTGCTTAGTGAGTGCAGAATTACTTCTTTGGTCCTTGGTATAACACACCAAGGAATTTTCTTGATATCTTATTAATTCAGTATTATACTTTACTTTGTGAATTCTTTTTTTGGGGTTTTTGGTTGGTTTAGTTTTTTCTTTTTTTCTCGACTGTGAGCTGTATGAGTATCTTGCTGTGCTACAGAATAATGTGGTTTCAAGATACCTGAGTTAGCTCTGGCGTACTAGTATGGCTTTTTTTGGTGCAGTACTCCATTGCTTAAGTGTAGTTAATTTGGCTGAGCCAAAGCACTGCACAAATACAGATCCTGACACCTGAACTCTCTCTTTTATCAGTAGCTTGGAATATTGCATAGTATCGTATAGATCTAAGTTATGCATGATTTGCCAAATTCCTTCTTGGATACACGTTTCTTCTGGTATTTGAAACTGGCAGAAATCTGCCTGCAGAGCCCAGCGGAGTCCCTCAGCTGTTTCACCGCTCTCTGTTTTCTGAAGAGAACACACGTGGGGTTGTGAAGGTCATGTTATTTAGTACAGAAGTGAGAAGTGAACCGTTGCCTCCTGCAGCCTCCACTGTGCTTCTTTCACGACTGCTACTTTGATTTGTCACTGGGGTAGTCTCCTCCAGTCTCATCCTTGCATGACTATAGCTGGTGCTTTGTTATTTCACTTCCTAGTGCAGATCTACAGGGCTTGGTTCATACCAGGGAGCTGCCATTCCTAACCTGTCAGGCAGCAAACAAATCACACTCAGTAAGGCAAGGAAGATCCCAGTAATTCATGAATCTCTAAAGCACCAAAGATAGCAAAAGACATATTTGTAGATGGGCATAGGCTACGTTATACTATCACTGTAACACTTTATTTTGACAAGCTAGCAGATTTGTGGATGTTGTCTTCCTCAGAATTTCGATATCTCTCTAACTGTAACTCTGGCGTTATTGATCGGGTGGTGTGTAATGGCAACTTTGCTGCGGGAGATTTTCAGAGCACGGGAGTGGAGACACAGCTGGGCACGTAAGCGTACTCAGTCTGAACGGGGGACATCGCTTGTTGTTCCTCAAGTAAAGACTCCTCAGGGAAACGAGTAAAAGACAAGCACACAGTAGCCATGTACAGGACCAGGTGTTGGTCCCTATTAGGTCACTCCATTTGCCTTATTGAAATAATTTAGCTACTCTTCTCTTCTTTGCAATTCCTCTTTTAAGAGCTGTGAAGCAGTGTATGGGACAAAGGTGTGTACCTAGATCTCGTTTTTGTACATAACTGAGATGTGGTGTGGATTCTCACCAACACCTTGGAGCCAGGAAGTGCTTCTTTTGGTCCCCCAGTTTAGACTTGCCTTCTTATGGATAGTTTTATGAAAACATCATCTTATTGCTCCGAACTTGTCAAAGGCCCAATAAAATGATTTCAATGTTAAGTGCTACAGAAAATAAATAAATAAATAAACCACATTATATCATTACAGGGTGCATGCACTTTCTGAATTTTCATTCAGTTTTGATCATCCCATCAAAGAATGAATAATGCAGAGGAAGAAGCAGTACACTTTACTGAGAAGGATTAAAAAGGGTGAGGTAGAAAAATAAAAGAGTTTTCCTAATAAGAGAGACTAAGGCCCTCTAGCTTGAAAAGAACTGACAGAATGGAGACTACATGAGAGCTTAGTCAAACCTTGAAGAGATGATTAGAGAATGGTAATGCACTATTCCTCTCTATATAAGAACCAAAGTCACCCAGGCTTAGTGTGACTGAAATGAGTTGGTGGGTTTTTTTTTTTCCATGTAGTGTGTAAGAATTATGTTGTGTAACTCAAGGCATGTGATGATGTCAATACCTAAAGAATTTAGCAGACAGGTTCATAGCTAGCTATTAAGTACAAAAGTCTGGATGGATTACCTAGATCACAAAAATCCTGGAGTTACTGACCTTCAGGAAGGCAGTAAAATACACAGAGGAGATCAAATTCTGGGTTTGGGACTCTGCATGGGCATTCACCAGTGAGTGGTGGACTTAATGGATCTTTGGCTTGCAGTATGATCGTGCTTTTCCTCTTAACCAGGTAGCTTACTGTATGTGTATTGCAATCAAAAAAGTTGTGCTGATTTATACCAAAAGAAGAACTATCCAATACAATATTTACATCTACTAGAGCAAATTTTATCATTACTTGGTTACGTAACTCTTGTTTTCCCCTAATGCTTTTATAGTGAAATTTGTACTTAATATTTGTTTTTAATTAAAATTGAATCTGTGCCAGAAGTAAGGTCTGCCACCTATTTTTGTCTTTAAGTTTCCATGTGAGATTTTTAAAGAGTTTGTATCAGAAATAAAAAGCACAAAATTACTTACAATATGTATGTGGTTTCTTTAGACTGACCACATGTGACAATAAAGACGGCACTGTAAATGTCAAATTAAAAGGTCAGTTCTGTGCCTGGTATAAAGTAGCCCTACTGCGTTGCCTTCAAGTAGCATGATGCAATTTTTCAGGATTTTTTTATTATCAGAAAGGGGAGTAATAATGAATCCCTGTGCCAATCAACCCTACAGGCTTGAATGGAAAAAAAAGAAGAGTAATGGGTAAATATCTCTTTGATACTTTTTTTTCTAACCGCATAAGAAAGTTCTTCTATTTATAGTCTCTGATCACCTGCACTATCATGCTTACAATCCTTTTAGCTTCCAGCAGTGTTGCTGCAGTGCTAACATACAATCATGCTTTGTCTCAAGGAACATCAGAAAAGAAGGGCAGAGGAAAGAAATAGAGGCCAAGCAAACAGAAATAATGAAGTAAATGTTTTGTGCCCTGTCTTGCATCTCACCGATCTTCCTTCACCAAAGCAAAGCTTGGTTGCAATTTGAAGTGCTTAAAAGGATTGCTTCCCTCTTCTTTTGGAGAGAGATATATCCCTACTGTACATTTGTTCATCTGTGGGGGAAAAAAACAGGTGCCATAATTTGTATGGTTCCAAATGTAAATCTCTGAAAACTTTGTAATGCAAATATTTTGAAAGAAATATAGGGCAAACATGAATGCTTATTTTCCTCTAATGAAAACAATATGCGGGGTTTTTTTTTGTGAAATGGAAATAGGTTCTAAATTGTACTCCAAGTGAAGAGCTGCATTGCTTTAGTGACACATTATTCTTACTGCACACAGGAACTCTGAAGTTTCTGTGTTTCCAAAAAACTTTTGGCATATGTTCTGGAGTGTCATCCCAGCTGTATGTCTGCAACTTATGCTAAACTCCAGAATGATTTATAATCTGTTTCAAGCTAGTTGAAATAAATAGAAAAAAACCTCAAAACACCACAATTGACTTTTAGGAGCTTTGCACCTGGCCTTTCAGGTTTTCTTTTTTTTGGTTGTTGATTTTGTGTGTCAGTGGCACTGTCCAACAGGTTTGGTACACTACAAAGAAACAAACTCGGTGTTTTCCCTTCATGCTTAAGGGCATGAAAGCATAGCAAGATGAAGTGGCACACCAACGGTCGGGAGGCAGTCAGGACAAGGAACAAACCTGTTTCTGGTGCCATAAGGACTAGACCATAGTGTACCACACAGGGAACTTTAATGCAGTCTTATTTTCCAAAATATTCCTTTGCACAGTTAATGTGTCTAATACAATCAACATGTGCTGCTCCCTAGCTGTATTGTGGAACAGTTTCATACCTGAAACATTTTAGCACCTCAAATATGGGTGCTGCTGGGTGCCTTGTTCCAACACACGCGTATTGGCCCAACTTCGTAGAACGGCATTCGGTAAGGCAAATGGAGCTAAAGTCACTAGCTTGTAATGGCAGCTGCAGATAAATGAAGTGATAGTAATCAGTGAGGTGAAACACAGCAATGATCAGCGTCTGTGCAATCTATGGTAGCATGTGTTGACTGCACCTGTCTCTTAAGTTTTTTATCATCTGTACAAACTTAGTGCATTAACAGACAAAAGCATTATAATTCTTTAGTTCTCTTGCACCTTCAGAATTAAAAATAAAGCAAGGTATGTTTGAGATTTTTCTTACTCTTTAAAAGACCTCAAATACAAGAAACAAAATCCCACCGCTTATTACAGTTTCAGAGAAGTCCTTGACACTGGCAGCTGTTTACCTGTTGTGTTTTCTTCCCACAATAATGCCTGCGTTCTGCATAGCTATTGGAATTTCTTTAATACATTGTGTAAAGAAGGAATTTGTATGGAACTGCAAAAACACGTGAAAGCAAGAACTCTAGCCTGTAGAGATGGTTCCTGTGGTTAGTTCTTGGAGATATATTTTTCTAGAGTGGAAAGTGTCTGTTTCTCCAAAACTTCCATCATCACTGTGCTGGCAGAACCAACTCTAAGGATAAACAGTATTGTACCATGGGGTTGAACAATGGGCTGTTGTCTGCCCATTTTGTGGTCAGTAGGATTTTTGAGAACTGAAATAAGCTTGAGCTGGGTGGCTCTCGGTGTACTGTGGACTCTTGCTCCATATTTTGCTGCTTCTCATTATTTCCACAGGCTAATGGAAAAATATTCCCTTTCCATGAAAGCTATTCCTGTTGCGATGTCAGGAATACTGTTTACTCACCATTGGAAAGTGATCGATGCACCTGTGAAGAGAAGAAGGTCAAGTGTGTTATAAGGCCATGTGTCTATTAAGTAGTGCTTGCTGTGCAAAACAAATAAAATTTGAGCTTCTGCCAAAAGGTGCAACTAACTACTCAAACATAACTTGGTGGTCCTATTTGCATGAACCGAGGATCTAGCCCTGCTGTGTTTGTGTAGCTATTTATAAAATACTTACCTAGGAAAATTTTTACTTAATTTTTCAAAGTAAGAGCTAGAGGATTTTAGCTACATAGGCCCTGTTAAAGTCAGTGGGACTGTTGCTGAAAATGTTCCAGGTAAAACACTGAACATATTAGAACTACAAGTTACAATTATGTATCTCTGTACTGCACAGCCTACCTTTGACTGTTCAAGCATTGCTTTTAGGATGCAGCTAGCTAAAGGTAACGCTCAGTCATGAATGTAATGCTGTTTTACTGTCAGGAGAACAAGCTGATGTCAATTGTCCTGGTGTGTTTGGAGGTTTGTATACAGTAGTGGTATGTTTACTGTAGAGAAGGGTTAGACCTATTGTAATTTAATATTATGCCCATAAAATTACTTGATCTGTGACAATCAATTTTTATTATTTCTTTTGCAGTACTGATAGCATTAAAATTCTGTTCTGAATTATATTTTTATACTTAAAAATCTTCTACAGTTGAAAATCAATGCAGGATTTGACCTTTGGTGCAGTTATGAATAATATAGCTTAGATGACTAAAATGAAATCTTAGTAATTGTAAGTATGTCTAGATTGCTGGTAATGTCTCTTGCCACTTGAGGTTTTCAAGCCTTCAGAAAAATTGAATGGTAAACAGTTCAACTCCTTCAGGAGGTGATAGTTGGTGCAGTGTTTGTCAATTTAGTATCACAATTGTTTCAGTTACACCTCAGATAATGTGTTTTCATTTACACTCACTCTGAATGCTTTTTCTGTATTGAAAACTAGTCTAAAATTAAGCATATCCACTGTTCTTTCCTTTCAAATCCCGCTTAGCAAATAGTAAGGAGACTAAGCCTACTTATTCTCTTATTGCAGAGAGAGTATTAGTGGGAAAGGACTTGCCTACTCGCAGCAACTTTGGTGAAAGCTTGGCATGAACTTCCTTATACTCTAGGCTGCAATAGTGCAGGAAGGGATTACAGAGAAACTGTTAGCAAGAGAGATGTGTGAAGAAAAGTTATGTGAGGAGTAGGCACTGCGATAGCTCCATGAACATCAAGCATCGTTTTACAGCAAGTACAGCCATTGCAGCATACTGCTGGAGAGAAGGAGCAATAAAACTGAAAATGCAGAAAAACCCTGTGCTTTTCCCGTCTCCCACGTCACAGCTGGCTGCGCATTTGTGAAGTGGGGAATATCTTCTGTTGCTTTACAATGTTTGCCCTTTATATTCACTAAACTAGTTTTCCGTCTTCAAAGTAAAATGAATTTGCCTCGGGGAAAATAAACTGCAGGGTCTGAACTGAGACCGATTGTCATCAGCTGGAGAGCTCAGGAAGTTCCTAATTTAATGAACAAGCCTAAAATCCTTAGTAATTTCTGAAAATCTTTTTATATATCTACACACGCACACATATATACATAAATACATATCTGAAAATTGACTTCCCTTCTATTATCCAAAGAGCATACAGTCCAAACTGAGGCCAAGAGACAATAGGTGGGGATGAAAACAAAACACAGCACAACAGAAAGTATTTGCTAGCCTATTTGGAGTTACCTTAGTCTACCTACAGCCTCATTTTTTACTTTATACATGGTTAAAACTTTAAACAGGTGTTTGAAAGAGATGAATTGAAAGCTGTAAACAGATGTTCCCAACCTAGTGTGGGAGGAAGCACAATGGTGACTTTTATAAAATGTTGTGAGAAGATACGGACTGCCATTATTGCCTGGACAGAGGTTTTCAAGTGACATTTCCCTACCAAATGAAAAACTTTAATAGGGTAGAGATAAACGATGAAGAGCCTTAAGTTTGAAGACAGGTAGTTGTAATTGCCTTAGGCCAAGTAAAGGCACACATGTATCCCAAAAAGTGCTATATTTCTATATGGTGTGTGTAGGCTGAAATGTATTGGATTGAAGTATAGTTAAGTTTTCTAAATGTGATTTTTCTATCACTTTTCAAGGAACTAGCCTAAAAAATACATTTCATATGAATAGATTGAGTGTTTCAGTTCCTGTGTGCTTTTCTGTTTTCCATTTTGTACTAAAAACCTCCTCGTTTAGGGATATGAAAAGCAACAGCAGCAGCTGATGGGATAGTAGCCAAAAAAAAAAAGGACCGGGGGGGGGGGGGGGGAATCAATGCCACTGTGCAAACAATATCCCTGGCTTGTACTCTGAAGCCAGGAATAGGTCATTAGAATGATTTCCTAGTTCCTAACTATGTGTTACTATTAGCACCACAAACTCTGCTAGGTTTCCTTTCCACCAAAATATGAGAAGGGAACATCTGCCCTCACTGGCTGGAGGTGGGTCCTCCTTACACAGGAATGAACTTTTGTGTTTTCCAGAGAGATAGAGAGGTATATTGAAAGTAAAGCTGTACTTCTCAGAAGTGGCATCTCATGCCAAGTGTCGAAGTTTTGAGTTTTTCGGGATGGTCCATGAAAGAGGATGGGAACATAATGGTTGCTCTAATTCAGTGCTGTGCTCTAATAGTACCACTAACACTAGAGAGGGGAAAAAAAACAAACAATCCTCAACTCCAAACTACCAGTCCCTGTGCCGCTAGCAACCCTTGGACTATTTTGACTTTGGATGCTTGCATCAGAGAACCCGGCAATCTGAATTTCCATGATCCTTTTCTAAGCACTCCAGGCTGAGTCATTTCTACGACTTTGTAGGATATATCCAGGAATTATGTACTTACGATTGTAACTTTGCAGGTTATAGACAGGAATTATACAGTTGTAATCATGACTGTGATACAGCTTGTTTTAGTTATCTTGCTGCTGCCACCTGAAATAGCTAGCTGATTATTATTGGCTTGCTATGACCAAATTTTATTCAGTGATGGTTATTATTTACTTTTCAATGGTACAAATAACCCTTAGGAACAACAGGGTTTTATCATACTTGTTTGTTGTTTGGTGTGTGCATGTGTAGGACTAACAGGGAAGCGCAGGCCTCAGGCTTGTTGGTCATCTTTCAACCCAACTCTGACTGCAGGTTGGCAGATCCTCACCTCCTAGAGGAAACTGCTTCTGGAGGTATGGCACAGGGAAAAAAAGGAACTGATCCTGACCTCTTTATTTTAAAATACCTCTATAAAAATAATATATGAAGTATGCAAAATAGATAAAACACTTTACTGTTGTTTAACAAACTGGACTCAGATTTTGCAGTGTACCACAAGAGTTTGGGGAACAAAGTATTATCTGCCCTTTAGCTAGGCAGGGCTGCTTAAGCGTCTGTCTGTGAGGTTAATACGTGGCAGTTTTGTTATAATGTTAATGATCCTAAAGGCCGAAGATGGGAAGAGCCCTCAAACCTTCCTGCAAGGCAGCTCAATTCGTGGCAAGCTTTTCAATCCTGTGGCCTGCCGTGGGAAGTGCTAACCAGATGAAAGCGTGGAGCACTGATTCACCTCACCTTCTTTCAACTCTTCTGTGCTGCAGACTGATAGCCAAAGACGTTCCTCTTTGCTCTTCCCCCTTTCCATGCAGTCGGTTACAATCAGACAGGCAACACCTGAGCGCCCGAAAAGTGGCCTGTTATCTTGGAGGCCTTAATACTTTGTGTGTTTACTCTTGCTGTCCGGTGACACAACTGATATATTTGAGCATCTGTGGGACCTTTTGTGAAATAAAGTGCCACTGGGAAGAGGAACTTCCCCTATTAGTCAGTGTAGTATGATGCTGAACGCTGTAAAATATGTAGCCCAAGCACTTAGAGATAGATACAGACCTAAAACGTCCTTAGGTCATTCTGAAGGGCCATCGTGACAAAACCCCCTTGCATAGATGTGCAGTTGTGAAGATTAATGACTGAATCAGCCAAATAGGGAATAAATAATTAGAGTTCTCTAAGGTGTTTGCTACACACCCCATATAATTTCTTTTAGTTGCTGATATTTTTTTGCCTTTCTATGATTACACTTTTGGAAAGCCCCTGCTATTGGCCTAACTTTTCTCCTGCTAAAAGCAAGTTAGGCTTCTGTGACGTTAGTAGGGAGAGAGGGTAATGGTAACAGTCAGCCTGTTGAATTGTCTTATCTGGTGAGATTTTGGCACAACAATGATGGGAAACGAATAAATTTTGAAACATGGTTCACAAATTACAGAAAGTGGGACAGATCTACCGCTTCAATCCTTTCTCCCTTACCAGCGGTGCTGCTGAGAGGCAGGATGGTAGTTGGAACGGTGCTCAGGATTTGGCAATGGTTGGTAAACGATTGGCTGAGAGAAACTATCTTTTTGAATGTATAAGTAGCTTAAGCAAGCAATACAAGCCTAAATTTACTTCTAAGCAGTCCTCACAGATGCAGACAGCATCCGAGGTGGCTGTCATCCAGAAGAGGGGTCTGAGGGTGAGCTTCCCCTTCTGCTGGCTTTTCCCAGCTTCTGCAACAGGCTGGGAGGAGGAATCAGACACCCACCCACCTTCCTGTTCCCTGTCCTTATCTCTATTCTCAGATCTCTGAATATCATGTACTTGAAGCCAATGGCACCTGGTTCCCCTTCTCTCTGCCTCTTCAGAGAATTTTTATTATTTTATGGTCACGTGTTTCTGAGTATGGGTTTTTCTCATTGATATCTATCATGAAGTGGAAGGAGCGGAGGAAAGACAACTGGGAGAGGGATCGGGGACTGGGGGAAGGAGAGGGAAGGCTTGTTAGGATCAATTCCCTTATTTCAGCATGGTCTTTTCATTTTGCAGAATATAAAATAGGAAAGGGCCACTGAAGTCATCTCACACCCTGCTGCTCCAGGCAGCAGTAACTCCAGCTATGCTGTTCTTACCAGGGTTTTGTCAACCCAATTCTTGGAGGCGCCTTTCTTCCCAGGCAATCATTTTCAGTGCTTCACAATCCTTACTGTCGGGAAGATTTTGCCCAGTACACTATGTATCGGTTACTCCTTACTGCAATCCAGGCTTGTACCTCCTTGTCCTGGCCCCCATGATTACAGAAAATAGATCACGACTATTTTTGTGGTACCATTTATTTAAAGACTGTGTTTATGCTCCCACTTAATCCTCTTTTCTACCAATAAACATTTTTTATTATTTTACTCTTTCCATGTAGGCCATGTTTTCTTCATTGCTTTCCCCAGTGGTCATACCAAATGGTCCACATATTTCTTAAGATGTGGTTCTCAAACTAAGACATGCTTCTTCACCTGAGAGGTACTAGTGCTGCTTGTACTTGCTGTTACTGAACTATTATCTTTTTGAATGTTATACCTCATTTCCACCATCATTCTGAATTTTACCACTGTTGTCCAGTATGTTTACAACTAGATATTACTTGCCTAAATAACAATATTCTTTATACTATCACTTTTTATCTCTTGTGATAATATTGAGTTGTACCAGGACAGATGCATGAACAACCCCAGCTGATAAATTTTTATATAAATTACTTTCACTTAATACACAGGTCCGGCCAGCTTGGCTACATATCTTTTCATAATTTCTTTTCTAGTCCACGTTTCCCAAACTCATTTAGAAGAAGCAGCGCTGAAAGTATAGTAAAGACTAGATGCAGTATTCACCATGTTGTTCCTATCTTTTAGATCTCTCTCTCTATCAGAAGAGCAATTAAGATTGGCTTGTGTTGACAGTTACTAATCTTTTTTTGGTGTTCATATAACAGCTTATAAATATTGTTTGGTTATTTGTTCCAGCACTTCTGCGGGAGCAGAAGCTATGCTGACTAGTCTTCCTGAACCTCAGTGCAGCAGCTAATGGCTCTGTGATTGCTTCAGCCTATATCCAAATGCAGATTACATCTGGACCAGACACCCTCAGCTCTTACTAATATAAACAATATTACATAAATAGTATTCTCAAGAAATGAATATCTCCAGTTTTAGTTATTTTTAGTTTCAAACTGCTTGCCAAAGAAATTTAAAATAGTCCACTTACTGGGAGAACAGGGAAATACTCTTTCTTGGGTTCTATGAGCAGTTAGTATAACTACCAGTAATTATAGTTACTATAATTACTAATATATGGTATAATTTTTATTTATAGGATGGTTACTACCAAAACTGAGAGCAATTTAAAAAAATTTGTGCTTTCTGCAATTTTAAGTGATGTCTTACTTATTTGAATGTAGTTTATTTTGGCACTTTACTGGATTGTAAAAACATAATGGTCAGCTATCACTTATTTTTACTCCTCGTGCAGTGATAGAGTTCTGTAGATTTTCATCTAAATCCAAAAGACACTTATTAAATTATAAAATGAATGTCTTTCTATATCACTAACATCATGCATTGCAAATTTGATTCCCCCCCAAGCTTTAAAGATCCATTGTATGTGTAGTTTTAGATGCTGTAATGGTAATAACATCTGCTTCTAGTATCCTGCTTTTCAGTAGGTTATGATTTACAAAGAATATAGGTACCACTGTTCAAGTTTTAGAACTAGAGAAACTGAGGCAAAGGAGGTCACGACAGACACAAGCCCCTTGTCTGTGGTTATAGTTGTACTTTCCTGTAGCTTTGTCTATCCTTTGGTGTAAACATCTTCTTAACACTGGGAACTAAATATTGAAAATTATCTTTTATAACTTGTAGTTGGTGGCTTGAAAACAGCTTATAAAGTAATAACTGTCCTTCTGGCAAACGTTCCATGACAGAGAAAATAGCAGCTCTTGGAAACGTAACTTTATTTGTGGGAATGCCGTCCAAGTCTTCAATTTCTCCGGAGTGCTCTCAGAACACAAATCAATGAACCCGGCTCTTGTTAATCAGCTTTAAGATTGATGTTCAAAGCAGAGGAAGAAGAAGTAATCCTGTGTTTTAAATACTTTCTCTTGTGTGGCATTTACGTACATGTTGTAATGAAGGGGATCTTGCAGGGACCTGTCCCAATTAGAAATTCGGTTGCTGGAAAACCGCAAAGCCTCATCAAATATCATAGCTGTATATGATAATAAATGTTAGTGGGTATAGATGGATGACAGACTGGCCGTATCAGTTCAAACTAAAAGGCTTATTGATATTACGCAACGATACGTTGGTTTTGTGACTGGTAAATGGGAACATAAAATCCTAAGAAGTGGGGGGAAAAAAGGGAGTGTTAGAAATTAGGCCTAATTTGGCTAAAGAAAGATCCTCCTCTCCTTCGTGTCATTATGTTACTCTGTCTTATTTTTCCCTCTCATTTTTCTTCTTTTTCCCTCTCTTTTTTTAGCTGGTATACATAGCTTTTCCTTTTGTGACAGAATTATGAATTTCTTATCTGAAAAAATTTTCAGGTTATGCCGGTGTTTCCGCATAAGGAAATAGGCATCACTGCCACAGACAAAAGCTGCTTTCTAAATCTGTTTGTTTGTTTGTTTGTTTTTTTCCTAACTGATTAAAATGAGGTAAGCTCAGATTTTAAAAGTTCCACTTCATCCTCATTAATTTTGTATTTCCTTAGAAAACACACTTTTCGTCATCCTTAGTATCACACTATCAAATGATAGTTAAATGACAGCTCTTGAAGACAGGAGGGGTACCCTGTGCAAATCTTCCCCAACAATAGGATAATGGAATGTGTCATAAAATACACCAGTGTTTTAAATACATCAACCATTTTCCAGTCTTTTTTATTTTTTTTTTATCTCCTAGAAAGATGCTTTTTAATAAAGTTGTTTAAACAGTCCATACTCATAGTATTTCCTGCCCTGAATCAAGATGAACTGTAGTGGAGTGGTAAGATGACGCTAACATCTTTGATCCTCAGAGATAATTTGTTCTGTTGAAACGAATACATCAAATTGAATTATGTTGTTCATACAAACTGCTTCACAGCGTGTTATACTGGATGGAGTGGACTTGAGACATTTGGATTTTGTCCTCGTTTTTGCTGCTGCTTTTGATGAAATCTTAACCAAGTCATCCATGTGCCTCAGTTTACCAACAGCTCTGTCATTTGGCTTTGCTACATTTGTGCCTGTAAAATGTTTCGAAATAGTTGAGTAAAAGACTTTATATGTGCTACAACTGCTAAGTACTCTAAGCGTTGAAAGGATGATACTTACTCATGACTGCTCAGTATTTTAACTATAGATATGTTTAAAAAACTTCTATCGTAGATCAAATACCATTAAGGTGTTTGGGGTTTTTTTTTGTGAAAAAAAGGAGAATACAAATTTATTAATAAAAGTCTGAAATTTGCTTTAAAATTTTTTTGCCCTAAGAGGGTGAGTAAGGAGAAACAAATGCTTTAGAAGGAAAGTGAGAGCATTTTGTTCTAGCTCTATCATTAAACTTCTAGGAGGTGAGCATTAGGGTGTTGAAATGTAGAAAACTCCAAAGGGAAAACTGTTTCACTTGTTGATGTTTGTGTGTTTTCATTTGTTTATAGAAACATACATATTGGATTCTTCAGAGTTAATGGAAAATAGTTATCCTCGAACAGCAAACCAGAGCTGTTTTGAGTGTGTTTTAGAGTATATCCTCAGTCATTTGACCCAAAGAAACCACGGTGGTACAGCCCTTTGCAGAAAGAAATTGCCACATCCTGGGAATATGGTAGTGAGAGAGTGTCTCTCTCACTGTTCCAGTTGCACTGCAGCTTGCAAACAATTTTTTGGAAGAACGCTGCTTTTTCAAAAAGACTTGTTCTCCTCCATATATACCTTCT